>NW_010544059.1:0-51980 GCF_000687285.1 Phaethon lepturus | reverse complement strand
TTTCCCTACTGAGACACCATTTCTTTAATTTGTCAAGATGCTTTTGAATCTTAATCATGTTTTCTGATGTGCTTGTGATCCATCATAGCTTCATGTCATTTGGAAATCCTAAGCATCTTCTGCTTTATCATATTGTTGGCTGCTACAGCCAGGACTGATCTTTCCAATTCCACTCAAGACATTGTTCCTTCTTAACAGTTAGCCACTGCTTGCTGCTTTCTGACTGCACAGTGGCAACTTCCAGAACCAAAGTAAGCAAACCATTGTTTTCCATAAACAGTGTTCCTCACGCAATGTTTAATTTCTATCCAGGAACAATTTCTGTTTAGAGTCAGTAGCTGCAGAAATACTCTTTCAGAGGAAAGGCCAGTGAACTGTTCTTGAGCTGAACTGCACCGGACTGAACAATTTCAGGTGTACATTTAGTGCAGTCAGAATGACGAGGTTGTCAGTAGTATCTATGGA
Organism: Phaethon lepturus; assembly: GCF_000687285.1. NCBI lineage: Eukaryota > Metazoa > Chordata > Aves > Phaethontiformes > Phaethontidae > Phaethon > Phaethon lepturus. The sequence goes on along the minus strand of NW_010544059.1, from coordinate 51,515 downwards.
GTTCCTCCGGGAGTAATTTCAGTCATCCCACAGCTGCAGAGGAAAGTCATTGAAACTGTATAGCCATATTAGTGTTGGACTGAGCTAATATTCTTTGCTTCTCAATAGGCTTCTCAACTTGGAGTCAAGCTAGGGTTCCTCGCTGACAACCTGAACTGTCACTTGAAATGTAGGAGGGAGGAATGGTGCAATTGTCTGCACTTGTTTTGTATGTACATCCTGAGTGCCCTACACAAATAAGCTTTGAGCTTTCTGTAGGCTTTTCCATTGTGCCCGTGGTAGGTCGCTGTAAAGGGCAAGGCCCGAGCTTGTGTTGAATTGCAGTGTATTGTACACAAACTTGTGTGGTTCCAGCAACAGCCTCTCCTCCAGGCATATCTCTGATCAAGTTATGATTGTGGTTCCTAACAAGAGATGGTACAGGTGTTATATTTGTATAATCTGATACGATCTCAGCTAGTATGTAACAAGTGTAGGTTTGTTCTAAAAAATGAAAAGCACAGTAACATAAATAAGTGATGGGGTTACTGAAGAAAAAATTATCAGTTATTTGCCATTAACTAGTAATTAGACAAAAATCCCTATGTTAAACAATTATTATTAAGAAGAAAAAGCAGTGAAATGTAAGGAAATTTCAACATTAAAATTAATATGTAACTTCAAGTCACATGGTTACATAGCGCTTAGTTACTTCAGTTCTGGTTTTATTCACAAGGTAAGTTCACTTATTCTGTAGATCTTCCATATTTTATTTTCTCCCAATTGTCAAATGGAAAGGCTGCAGCTTAGTTATTCTGAAGTATTCAAACCCAGCTCAGAAGCTAAAAAAATTTATTCTCTATAATCTTTTTGTTTGTGGTCCTTATCCATGATGTTATATAATCCAAATTTATGTACATCAATTTAATCTAACAACGATCTCCCATCTTTTCGCCACCTAACTTACTTGGAAACTAAAGACGCCAAAGCCACTACAATTTTCTAGTGGTATTATAAATGTAGTTGGGTTCAACTAAACAGAGTAATAAATTCATCACTAACTGATGAGTACGTACACCATTTAGGCACGCACTTATCCCTGAGATTGTTTGGGGTCTAGAGACCAGAACCTTCCAAGTACCTTTAAAAGTCCTAGTCTCTCCTCTGAGTAGATAATTTCTGACTTGCTCGTGTCCCAGGACAATTCTTTCCCATCAGATTGCAAGAGGCAAAAGCAGGCTGCCTCTCCAACTCCCATGAGCTCCTGTGTCTTTCTGAACCATGACATAGCCTTAACTGGAGGACAGTGACTGTCTCCATTGACACCACCCTTAAATGTATGCCTTTCATCATTCTTTGGTGTTGTTCCAAGCATGTATTTGAACTTCTTGCAGCTGAAGAGAGAATTGAATCCTTCTCTTCAATCCTTCTCAATCTTCAGATTGAGCAGTCTGGTCAGTAGGCTATTATAAAAGGACTGTGTGCCTTCACGTTTTAAAAGAGAGTGCTCTCAACATCTTTGATGGACAAATACATGCAACATGCCATAGTCACACCCTGAGAAATTAACTTGCTGGAATTCCCCCACCTAGTTTTTGAGCCCAGAAGCATTTGTGCAGGCTGTACGCTCCTCAGACTGAAACAATTCTGTGCATGTGAAGTCTAGGTGCTTAGTGAATTTGAATGAAGAGATGCCAAGCATATTCAGACTTTCAGGTTAATGGGTAGCTAGATGGGATTCCAGAGGGGGAATTAGCCTCTGCCTAAGAGCCTCTTCAGGTGACTGTGTGGTTTACTGGCTTGTTTCAAAGAGATTAAACTCAAAAACATCCACTTTCTGGGTCTCAAACTTGAGAGACGGGATTATTTTCAGGTCAGGTTTTCTTAGGAGAAACTCTCTGCTACCATCTTGTGGTAAACTAGAGGGAGAGACATCAAGAGCAAACGTGCGTGGGAGCCACGAGTTAAAATTCATTTCGTATTTGGACCGTGGGACTAATAAAACATCGGGAGTGTGATGGAGCACTTGAGGATAGGAGAGTAAACAGCACAGTGTGCTGGAACACAGTAGTTGTTCCACTGTCATATATTGAGATTATGTGTTCAAATACTCTGGATACTTGTGTTGTTTTTTTTTTTTTTTTCTGTGAGAAATTTTGCTAGGATGAAAAAGGGGCCCAGGATTTTTGTCTGTGTGATCAGAACATTAGAGATAGTGGGAGCAAGGCTACTTGATGACCTTTATGGTTACATTAGACTGCTTTTATTCAGGTCATATGTACAGCAGTGTCTGTCATGTCCAGATACAACAGCCCGTTTTGAGTGATTGTAGAATTGAGTTGAGTATATTCAGAAAGAGGAGAAAATGTTCTCTCTGTATTCTTGCTGTACTATGGCCTTTCACACTGATGTAAGGACAGATATGAAGTTTTCTGCCTGGCATCTGATGTAGAGATCATGGGTATTTCCCACTGAAGGCAATAACAGTAAAGGAGCTCTGGCTAATACCCATTATTATTCAGCACAGATGAAATTGGGGTAACCAGAGGAGAACCAGACAAGGCGTTGGGGCAAGAAGGCAGTAATGGAGTAGGATGAGGTCCTTTTTTGAACAGCATCAGCAGAGCAAAAATCAAGGATGTAAGAATGAACTCTGAGGCCATATCAGTGTATGGACAGTAATGCTTTCAGATGCAAAATCCAGCATTCCAGTTGGAGATAACAACTAACAAGAGATGACACAAAGGTCACTTCTCTGCAAAAGTCCTCTGGTGACATGGGACTAGCCTAAGGCCATTCCTGAGTTCTGGGACACAACAAGCCACTGACAGGACATGATGGAATACAGGCATGCTTCTCTGCCGGGTAGTTACACAAATGAGACTGAGGCAAAGGACTGTTTCCCACAGGGTGAGTGTTGTCTGGCTACAAAAAAAATAGTTGTTTCCATAGGTATTACACTTTCCCAAATTAATACTATGCTATTCTAACCTGTAAGAGAATATTTTGGTTTACACACAGATATGTCTACTGTAGACCGAATACAGAAATCTGAACTAGCAGGCTAAATGGGCTTGCTGCAGCCAGATGCTTTCAGGCCTCTCTGCTAGTTATTTAAAATGAGTGTGGGGATTTTCACTGTTTCAAGCATTGAGGGTAGTGGAACAGCTCTAAACAGTCTCCAGGTTTCCTTTAAGTATCATTCTCAGAAACTGATAAGTCATTAGACTGAAGTTTAAAAAACACACAGTGGCCTACAACAGACAACTGGCATTGAAAATTCCAGCCTAACTGAATTTTTCAACTGAATAAAGGACTGACAGTAGCACCTTCAAACAGTAGCACTGCCTTTATATACCTGCTTATATGTCAGTTCACAATAGTCAGGAAAATGAATTGGAAATGGACTTTGTAAGCCCTTTGGTGATGCAAATAAAAAGAAGACAAAAAAATTGGCTTGTCCCATGTCTTGGCTTTGGCTTGCTGTATTCAGCAGTCTTGTTCCTGGAAAGTCTTGTTCAGTAGAAAGTTCATGGAAAGCAGAATCAAGCTCTAGAAGAGGAGGTAAGCTTTCTCAGATGCTGTATAACTCAAAATACCTCAGCAATAATAAGAATCCTTTCTTCATAAGGTGTTGAAACATCCTGGATGACAAACCTAATGCATTTCACAGAAAAATGAAAAATGCTGTTATGTGGATGTGACAGAAGTAGAAATCCAAACTCCCACCACTGAGAGTTAATGAGTTATTTCTTGCCTCTTCCCCAAAATTTAGAGTCTGGCTTAGGATGCATGAGATTTGAGGAAAGAACTAATTGGAGTGCAGAAAGTCTTGAAATTTTAGGTACATTAGTGTCACCTACTATTTCTCCAATAAGTGGAGATTTTCAGATATTTAAGTTATACACCATGAATGCACTATTACTGGTTGAAATGTGAATGTGTATTTAGTAGATTAATAAGGTAATTAATCAACTAGAAATTCATCATAAGTTCACAATAGAAGATGATATACATTGTAACATGTATTCACACTATAAAAGGCTGTCTATATTATTTCAAGAAAACTGCAGTTTGGATTCTGTGGATAGTTAGGCTCAGTGGTTTAATGGCTGACATTTAGTGGAGCATTTCCTATCTGCCATGCCAAATAAAAGAATCTCTGTGACAAAGCTGGTGTTTCATTAAGCAGTGTATCTAGGCAAGGCTGAGGAAGTCTCACTTGTGGAAGAAGAGGCAGTAGAAGCACATCCTGGAGTAGTCGACTGAGAGCACCAAGCAGTCAGACACTGTGTGGAAGGCCAAGAGTAGGGATCTTGATGGCTGATAGTGCCAGTTAATGACCATTATCTAGGGAGAAGGCAGACTTTGGAGGGAAGGAACAGCCCAAAGAATATGTCATTAGAGCTGTTTGTGAGCATGCTCACAAGTATTGTCCATGCTTCAGGGGATTATGGGCATTCCTACACCAGCTGTTCCAGCCCTAGTGTTGTATCAGCAAGTCTCTGCCGGTGATACAACTTACACTAGCAAAAATTTCTGTTGTCTTCACTGCTTCCCTAGGAAAAATAAGCGCTCTCAACCAGTGGCTTTTCTGCTGACGTGGGATGTGTTTGCACTGGGCTGTAGGCCACATACAAGGTTGGCCTTGTATCACTTCGCAGTATGGTATTTTTTCTCTGCTGACTTATGTATAGTTGCTTGCAGACCAAGCCTTTTTCCACAAGGGTAGTTTTCCTGATTTAGCTGTAAAGATTTCCAAGACGCGAAACGCAAGCTAGAAAAATATCGCTCTCATATTTGAGTGTTTTACCCAGTGTGTTCCCAATATTTAAACACACTTCTCGATTGATACACTATTCCATGTCAACAGATTCCAGGGGAAAATGTCCTCCAGGCAAGGCTAGATGGCGCAGTAGGTTAACGCAGTGAAGTTTTTCACCCTTTTTTAAGGTCTGCAGATTCCTGTAAATTTCCACAGCCTCATACGCTTATTGACACATCGATGCATTGATTAATGCGGGAGAAACTCATTCCTTTCTGTGGCTTTTCTGAATCATGATTTTTCGTACTTCTCCAAGTAAAAGTCCACATAGAAAAGCTTCCAAGCTACTTTTTGGACAAAACAACATAAATACTTTTCTTGGTTTTTTGTACATTGCCTTCCAAACAGAAGTGTAGCTGAGGGTAAACACAGTCTGGCTGCTTCTAATTTGGGAAAACTGGAGCTTATTTCAGTCTTACTGCCCTCTTGAATACCGCAGGGATGTGTTTATAGATGTTTTGTATACCAATAAACCACTGTCTCCAAATACTTACCAAACTTTAAAGAAATCCTCGTTGTCAGCTTTTTCCTTCATGAAAAAGGGAAGAATTTCTGAAAATACATTATTAGTGTGCCCTCAATACTTCTTCCATCTATCATAAAAAAGAAAGCTGATCCTAGTAATAAGAAAATCAATGTTTTGCTTGGAAAAACTCATAACTACCTGGACAATTTTGTGAAGCTACTTAATAAGTGTTAAATGGAATAATTTTTTGTTGTAGCAGACTGCTAGTTTCTCAGCTAGAGAATCTTGTTTACATAAAACACTCAAGATAAGTGTCCATCTCATGTATTGTTATTTTCAGAAGATAACTAAGTGGTGATTAATGAGTTATTTATATTCTTTAGAAGAGGTCAGGAGAGGAGTTATCAATATTTGAGCAGCAGTATGTGGCATTTTAAATAACCCCGATTATCAAAAAGGTTGAGGGGAACAGTCAGATGGTTAATGTACTGAGCATTTAGCATCTGCTCCTGTGAGGTGTCAAATGCCTTTGCAAGGCACTGAGTGCACTCAAATTACATTAAAATAATGAGGGAACTCACTTCCTTCCAGGAGATTCTCAGCCACTGGCAGGATAAAGCTATTAGCATCCAGGCAGTAATGGATAGTAGGAAAAATCCATTTCCTTCTTTCAATTATTTAATTTTTTACTCTTTGTAGACTTCTACTCCTGAAATGGCTTGCAGTAGTTACCGATGCTCTGTAAACACCAGTCTGAGAGCTGAGTGCCCGCAAGGAAAATATCTCCTGTCTGCTCTGAGACAGGGTAAGCCCGAAAGCTGAAGACAACAGAGGGGATTTGAAGAGAGCAAGAGACCAAGAAAACCTTGATGAGGTAGATTTAAGCCCTTCACTACAACCTATTTTTATAGCATAGGGCAGCTTCAGGCACCTCAGTGTGATGTGGCCTACTCCATTGTGTGCAGAGACGTTGGTGTTAGCTCTCTGCTGCCAGGCTCTGCCCTCAGCTGGAAATACAAGTTAATTCTGCACAAATCCCCAAAATCACAGCACACGGATCATGTCAGCATTCACAGCTCATATTTGTAACTTGTTCCAGGATAATCTGCTTGTCACATCATGGGGTTAAGGAAGGAGCTGGTCTAGATCCACTTTTGTAGGGCTCTGTTAGGGTTCCTACTCTTAAAATTGGCAGAGCTGTGCCAGCTTTTTGTGGTATTTTCAACCGCTACAGAACTGTTTCTGGAGGGTTTAGGCCAGAAGGAAAGTAACAGTAGTATTCTGCAGGAGAGCAACTGCAACCAAAAGAAATGGGGAGGATATAGAAATGTGAACCAAGATGATGCTGCTTTAGAACAGCAAATACCTCCTACTTAGGCATCTTTATTGAGCCAGTGTCCACACACTTTGTACAATGTAATCATAAGAGATAAATGCAGAAAGCTGCATGAGGAAATATTCTGGAGTCTGAGTGGTAAGGCACCCTGATGAAAAAGCCAGCAATAGCTAAAAGTTTAAATTATTGAGAAAACTCTCTCCTGGAACCTCAATCTCCTCTATGCCAGGTCCTGCACAAATATTGGACAAAATAAATGTAAACTCTGAACAGCTGTGGAAATTTAAAGACAGCGCATGATTATATACAGAAAGGGAAGCAGAAAGAAACAATATTTCTTATGTGATAAGTAGTGGTAGCAGGATTATATGACAGTCTAGCGATGGTTGAAATTTCAACAGCTTTATGATTCTGAGTGTGAAGGTACTCTGGGGACGCAAACATACTACATGCATTTCTGAAGCTGTTCAAGCACGGCTTCCATTCCAGGCCTATGCCATGTCACCACGGCTGGGCTGGAACAGGCTGCCGAGTATTCTCGGCTCCTCTCTGTGGGAGAAAGTAAGCCAGCAAGGGATTCTAGAGCTGGCACTGTGAGATAATGCTAGGACCCAACTTAACCCCAAACCACAGACAGAATTGTGGGTCTCCTGGGGAGCCACTGTCATCTTTGCAAGGCCATGCTCTTTCTCCACTCAGCTCTCTGAGGGATATGGTGAGTGTCTTGTGGTTCCTAGCCCTCTGGTTTAAGGGTCAGCAAGGTCTATGCTTGGGTTAGTTCATGCAAAGGCCTTGAAAGAAAAGATGTTTGATATCACAAAGAAGGGAAGTCAGTGGTGTGGTACAGAAAGAAGGGTAACCAGTCAAAGTGAAAGACAAAGACAAAATGCTGGCAAGAGTATAGTGGATAGATATGAGCAGATCAAGCTGGGCAAGTCTGGAGAGGGGAATTTCTTAGTGGCTGACATGGGAGACGGCAGTCTTCAGTAGAGTTTTAGCTAGCTATATACACCAAAGAGTCTAAGTTGTAGAAATATTATGTGGAAAGGATGTTTAAAATTTAGACCTAACCTGCAGGTAAAGACAAGGGAGAGTGTAGTCAGTGATAATTCTTAGGTTATTGACTTGAGACACTAGGTGGTATTATCTCAGAAAAGGAGAGTGTGGGAAGTGTAGTGGATTTCTGAGAAGGTTAAGAGTGCCATCGAATTTATCTGCAAACAGTTCAAGGTTGGAAAAATCTATAAGTAATATGGTGTATTCAATATCAATTAAAAGAACTGGACAAATTATTAGTATATCTGGGTTTATTCTACTCAATGGGTCAAATAATAGTGACCTTGCTTTTACTGATTGTGCAGTGGGCTTTGGCTCATTCTCTATCTCTGTTAGGAATTGTTCATATTCTATGGTACATGCTAGCATCAAGATTAATCCAGGGAACTCATGATTACTGGAGGTTTGCCACCATGGTTTATGACTCAAAACTTACCTGTTAAATCCATTGACATCATTGAAACACCAAGTCTTACTTGCTGATGACACAATAGCATGGAAGATGCTCTTCTTTCACTCCCTCTCAACAACTTTCTCCTCTTTTCTTTGCTACTCCATGTAATTTTCTGATCATCTAGGATAATCATTTGTGTATCATTACAGATCCATGGCTTCACTGTCAACTTCTGCCTCCTGTCCCAGATACTGAATGACCTTCCAATTACTAGATCGTAACTTTATGTGTATGATAGTTTGTTCTTATTCCTAGCAGACATAGAGAAGAAATCAAATCAGTGCCCTCAAATTCATGTAAATTCTTTTTTACACCATTGCAAGTGATAGCTTTTATATAAAAAATGCATTTCTGGTGCTTACTTATGATCGTGAGGCAGAGAAGTTCTTTGTTTGATCAGTCCACGTAAAAGGAAAGTACTCCTCAGCAAAACTGTGCTATCTACTGTTTCTGACCATAATGCCACCTCATCTGCTTTCTCATGAATTCTATTCACTCAGAACATTTTCTGAAGGATGCATAAACCCTACATGAGAATACATGAATGACAACTTGATGATATCAGTTTTTCTGTTGTGGCCTCAGTGAATGTTATCCCAAACATCCTATGTGGGAGGAGAAAAGGAATGGCGAGAGACAAGTTTTTTCTTTCTTGTGTAGTTGATGTTGTTAATCCTTTGAGCTTCTAGTGGATGCTTCGATGTACTTTGAAGAGTTTGTGGTTGCACTGAGTTTGGCTCATTTTGACTCACAGGAAGGGATCAGAGGATCACGATTAACTCTGTTGTGGTTGCCCATAGCTGCACGTTTTCTTTGTGGTAATGTGCAGTAATAAAATGCCTGGAACGCTACTATGAAATTTGCCCAATGGCTTACCTAATGGTGGATGTCTCACCATATAGCAATGAAAATGGAGTGTAGTTGTGTGAATGCTGGGTCAGGAGGAAACCATGGATGAGAGACAGGAGAAAATACAGACACTTTAAGATGACCAGCAAACAGTGAGAACAACATATAGGGTATTTGAAGTAACATTTGTAAGGAGATTCTTTATATCTAGAAAGTTTTTGATCTGCAGGATTATATTCAAACTTCAAAACCTGTATAACCGGATGGGTTAAAAACTCTTAAATTTTTTAATCTTGTGCGATCTAGGTTTCACTGATGCATGATTTGTATTTTGGCTAAAGTATATCTTCATCTGTCACAATCACCAGTCACAAGATCTCGTCTGTGTTGCTTTTCCTGCGTTGTTTGAATCCCCTTCAGGTTAGCATTGTGTGAATAAACCATTAGGCTGTTATTACTACCATGGGTACTCAGGCCACCTATGAATGGCTTGCAGGTTACACTTAAATCCTTTGGGAGTAAAAAGTGAGTGGATCCATGTTCTAGGCTGCTTTGAATGGCCCTATGATGGTGTAATAACTCCCTTAATATGAGGTATTTTCACCACCAGTCAATAACTTTTTGAGTTACCTTTCTATAGCCTTTTGATCCTCAAAATCTCTTGAAAATGTGGACTGTAGAACTGTATTTTGACATTGATCTCAGCAGTTTAGCTACAGAGGTGATACTACTACGTCCCTCTGAATTCTTGTCACAGCAGCTTTACTGTTCTGTCACTACATCACTGACATTTCTGTGGAGTTCCTTGTCCATTTGGACCCATATCCGTTTCAAACTTACTGTTTCTAGGAAACTCTCCCTCCTTTTGCTCATCTAAACCCACTTAAATTTCTAGTTTGAAGGATTCCAACTTAACCAAGTGATTTGTGGCTGTTCTCTGCTTACCCTAGATTTTACTTGCCCCACCTCTAATTTTGTGCCATCCACAAAGGTGATTTTGTATTTATTTTCAAATGAAAATTCTTTCTGAAAATATGGGATTACATCCAGTCCTGGAAAACTGATGACTGACAATTTTTCCTCAAAGAACCCTCAGTTATGATTCCTATTGACTACAGCTTTTGGAAATCTAGGAAGTGACTGTTCTTATCCCTGGTAAGTATGTACTTTATCAGTGTATTTTGGCTCAACATTCTTTCTCTTCCAGTTTCTGAAATTTCCCTATTCTTCCAAGCTTTATTAGAAACAAATATCAGCAGGCAGAATTTATCCTCAACCAGTCTTCTAGAAGGATTAAACCCATCCAGAAGTAGAACTATTACACCGAGAGGGTTTCTTCTGTTTCAAATACGACTATGAAATCTTTTCCATGTTCTTCATTCTGATAGCTTTAGATTTCTCTATAATCTTCTGCTTTCCTTATCAGTTGCATGCATTTGCTAACTTCTAATTTATATTCATTAGTCTCATTTTAATGCTTATTTTCATTCTTAATTTATTACTTATTCTAAACCAGACTTTCAGCAACATAGTTCATCTTTCTTGATTATAGGAGCATGGGGTTTTTTTGCTACATAATAAATAACTCCTGGAAACTTTATAATTTACATTCTTATTCCTTAATCTTCTATTTTGCTTCTAATAATAATTTCTTTAAGTTTGGTAAAATAATTCTTGTGATGTATGGCTCTATGTATGTCTAAAGGTATAAAACTCATCTTAACAGACAAATGCTTGTCATACTGGAACATAAACAGGTCCAATAAAGGCTTCTAGTCTCAGCTTCCAATTCAGTGATTAATCTTCTCTATTATTAATAAAAACCTTAGCTTATGAAGAAAGCAGTTTGGTGTAAGCTTTGGAAACTCTAACAATGTTTTGTCTGCATCTGCAGAAGGCTTCTAGCATACATCTTCTAACGCAGCACACGTGCCTAACCATTAAAACAGTTTCTTACTAAATTGAACGTTTACAAAGTGTGTCATCATAGTTTTCCAGGATGAGCACTCCTATGGACCTTCACTAGTACCTTCTGTGGGGTTATACTGTGAATCAGTGAACTTTTCTGCACAGGCCTTTTCCATTTGCCCTACCGGTTATAGGGTGGTTTTACATTTCAGTCATATAAATTAACAATGGAGACTGAACTCTTCCCTCTATTCCAGGAGAATTTCCAGTCCTGTTTATTAGTGTGGGCAATTAAGGACTTTCTTTGTATCATTTGCCACGTAGATTCAATATCTTTATTAAATACAGATTTTTAGCTTGCACAGCACTCGATTCCCTTTCCCCATTCTCCATATCTCTGCCTTTTTCAGTACTTACCAAATGTACAAGGTGCTACCAGCAGTTTTTTAAGAAGCACACTGGAACAAGGCAGCTGTGTTTGCACGTCACTGAAGGCATTTGGAACATTAAAGCGTAGGGAAGCCAGGTTCTGCCTATAATTATAAACTCAAGAACAAACAAAAATGCCCACAGTCAAAACCATATCAGCAATAGTCTCATTGTACTGTATGAGATTAGAGATGTTAAATTGAAAGAAACACTTTTTAGTGTTTTTTAGTTTTTTAGTTTTAGTCTTCTTTTTAGTACACTGATGCAGTGACAAGGCAAGCAGAATTTTCCAGTGGTCTTATTGTGCTTTGACACAAAAGCAGCTTGGTAATAGTGAAGGCAAGTGATACTAGAGTTGGTCATCTTTCTTCAAGAGCTGAAAATCCAAACCTATGCAGAGAAGTATCTTGATTGTGCTTCTCAAACAAGAAATTAATTTGAACTTTAATAACCACAACTCTGTCTCCACAAATCAGCACTGCAAGCATTTAATAATCCCAGGCTAAAGCAGGAAGTATTGCATCAGTTTACTTGTCAGAGTAGGGTTGAAGGAAGTGTAACAGGTCACCTGCAAATCTTCTGAGAAGTTAGGTATGCTAAGGCCTGCCAGAAATGATTGAATTTTTCATTAAAAATCCACTGCACAAATGTCAAGTCTCATCTTTATCTGTGTGTGCATGTGTGAGTAGGAGAGATAAAAATGAACCTAAAGATGCTACAGGATATGACTGTTTCTAAATTGAAAACATTAAGAGAGAAGAATAGTGCTGCCAAAAGTCGTGGCCCTTGCATGACATTTCTGTACTCAGCAAACTCATCACAAGTTGTCCAGTCTCAGCAGTATTCCTGTGTATCTGACCAAGCTTCTGGAGACTTCTAACAATTGTGTCCAGGTCTTTATCTCAGTCCGGTAGGGACAGTGCAGCCTTTCTGTCCTTTTAGCTAAGAAAAATGTGACTCAACACAGCCACACAAGGACCAAGAACAAGCAGGAGTGGATCCCTTGCCCTCTGCAATAAGATTTCCTCCATAACTCTCATACTTTGCACCTTCACAGCGGCTCTTTGGCTACCTAGCTCAGCATCCAACCAAACTTAGAATTTCAGCTTTATGAGAAAATACATTTGTACACATGAAATCACAGTTTCATATGTAGGGCAGCACAAAACTCTCCAGCAATAAGCAGAAGCCTCCACAATTTTTCATTACAAGGATCAGTCACGGGCAGACAGGAAAGCCAGAAGGCCAATGTGCAGATGTGAAAGGCATATTTGTTGTCATCTATCTTCAGCGCAAGTAGAAATCACTGCAGCCTCTTCCTACATACTGAGATCTTGCCAGCTGAGGGAGTGGCTAGGGTGGAATAGGGAGAAACTGCTCAAGTTCTCAAAGTTGCACGTGGCATAGACCCAGTTTTGTCTTGTGCTAAATTGGCCTAATCTTTATGCTTAGAAAATGGCTTTGAAAACTCTGATTTTTGTAAAGACTTTTTCTTCACTTGCAGTACCTGGAGCTCTCTTTTAGGAGCACATCGAGGAGAAGTGCATGTAATGGTTGGGACTTGGGTGTCAGATCTGAGGTTGTAGTGAGGCAAAGTCTTCTCACAGTCCTGTTCTGATGGCAGCATTATAGCGACCGAGCTTGCTTTTCCTCCTAAGCACGCTGTGCACTAAGATGCAGGTTTTCTTGCCATAAACAGTTGTGAGATCACATCATTGCTGCCTCTTCTGAGGCTGAGCTAAGATTGGAGATTTTTTTCAGCATGAGTCAATGCAACTGTTTGAGAAATGCTGCCTGCCTTTTGAAGTGCCCCTTGCAAGCACGGGCTGTCTTTAAAACAGCACATCTAAGACCATAAACCTTAGCTGACATGCTCATGATCTGCTTTTGTTTAATTAGCCACAAAATCCTTCTGCGAGCCACTCTACCCACTTGCCATAGAGTAGAAGAGATCTATGATGCTGTGAACCACTTAAAGCCTGCTAAAAGAATAGGTCTGAGATTTTTAAAGAAAAAAGGAAAATCTTTTGGGCCTCAGACCCTACTAGAATGAGTGAATTTCCTATTTTCACACTAGTACTTGTAAGCCAGTCCTAAGTGTGCGCTCCTGAAGGGCAGCATGTGGGACATCAGCTAGGAGACTCAGGACTGGTACATGGGACTTGAATGAGAAAAGTAGAAACATACTGGCAACAAGACTTTGGTTTTCTTTTCTTTCTTTGATTGGAAAAACTGGCAAATTCATATAGGAAATATTTTCATTTGTAGCAGAAGGCAAAAGATAGGCTAAATTTTAAGTGATACTGCCACCATTCATTTTTTAAAATGCTTTTTCTAAGAAATGGGTTTGAAGTTTATTTCTAGTTTTACAGTATTAGGCAGACACTATTTCTATGCGGTAAGGTCTATATATTATGTAGAGCCATGTAACTTCCTCGACCCATTATAAAAATACACATATGGCTGTCATGTTTATTTTCCATTTTCTTCCTCAGAAACATGAGTTTGTTTTATATCTCCATTCTAAAAGCATTTCTTTCACATTTTATTTTTGATGATACAGATTTAACCTTTCTTTACTTAAACTTTCCATTCTCCTAGGTCTTAATTTTCTTGCTTGTATCAATATGAAAATAAGAGAGCTGAGTATGCAGCACAAATCTATCTGCGATGGAATTGTCATCTTCATTCATCGAATAATTCTGCCTATTCCTTTAATGTATCTATTAAGACTTTTTGAGTGCTGACTACTATACGCAATACCTTTCTGATATTTGAATAAGCAAATATGATGTAATTTCATTACTACAATCAGTAATTGCAGATAGTTTGATTTTCTCCTCATTGCCTGTGTTTTCTTATTGATGGAGGGAGAAATCATGTTTATATTTAAGGACTGACTGTTTTTTGGATTTGCTTCAACTCTAATTAGGAGACATGGGTAGCACTCATTACATGACTCTGAGCAAGTCGCTTTCCCTCTCAACTTTAATCTTTGTAGATACGAACTTTTTGTAATGTAGTCCTTACCCACAAAATGTGGGTACTATAAAGTACTATAGGGGTACTATGGAGTTTTGGGTCAGGCAACATCTAAATTATTTTTTTCTTTTGGAATCACAAGCTATAAAGTACTATAAAGTACTTAGGTCTGTGGGACCTGGAGGTTCTTGGAAAATAACATTGATATCAGATCTGACAAACACTGAGTGTAGGTTTTATAGTAAGACATAACATTGGGCTTCCAGATGATGAATGTCTCTGCAAGCTTTGCTTTTCAACATTCCTTCATTGCCTGTCTGTGTTATGAACATGAAGACACAGTCATGTTCTTCTCAGCATGAGAAATGTTTATTTTACCCTGATAAATAGCCTCCAGCTTCTAATTCTTAGGAATTAATTTTCTATTTATACCTAAGAAACTTTACTACACTGGAGGAGCCAGGATCTAGAAATGTTCTAAATGTCAAACATTAGCCATTTTTTTTTTTTTGCAGTCAAATTCACTGTAAAAGAATTTTACACTTACTCAAATTCACTGTAAAAGTGATTAAATGGCTTAGTACAAGTTGCAAAGAAACTTATCAATTGATCCAGAGTGATGTCCTCATGCTTTACCTTTTTCTGGGCCTTTTCTCTGACCAACAATCAAGTTCTCTCTCTTGTGTAGTAAGGCAGGTTTGTCTGAAAAGGGCTATGACCATTAAGCCCTGAAGTGTTTAAATCTTTTGCAGGACCAGAAAAAACAATAGTGACTTTTAAATCAGAATGTAATTTGTTTTGGCAACATAGCACAAATGCACATTCCAGCAGCTTAACTGTGCCACAAGGATAAACTTGTTAATGGAACTACTTTGCTGTAGTCTTGCCAGTTTATTCTTGATATAATGAGCACCACCGGGTTTACTGTTAACTGGAGCTGGATAGATTTGTTCAGACTGTGTCATAGTTCTGTTTTTCTCTAATTGTTAAGTGAAGAAGGTGGCCTTCCTTACTCATCAGTGTAACTGCAAAAAAGAAATGTGGGAACACCTTTAAATGGCTATTAACTTTCTATGGAACAGCAAAGTCATTCCTGTTGTCCAAAGAGATTATCAGGAGAAACCTGATTGAAATAAACGAATTCGGCACAGGAAAGACATGGACCTGTTAGAGCGGGTGCAGTGGAGGGACATGAAAATGATCAGAGGGATGGAACAGCTCTGCTGTAAGGACAGGCTGAGAGAGTTGGGGTTGTTCAGCCTGGAGAAGAGAAGGCTCTGGGGAGACCTTATTGCAGCTCTCCAGTACTTAAAGGGGGCCTATAAGAAAGATGGGGACTTTTTAGCAGGGACTTATGCAATAGGATAAAGGGTAATGTTTTTAAACTAAAGGAGGGCAGATTTAGACTAGAAAGAAGGAAGAAGTTTTTCACACTGAGGGTGGTGAAGCACTGGCACAGGTTGCCCAGAGAGGTGGTAGATGCCTCATCCCTGGAAACATTCCAGGTCAGGTTGGACAGGGCTCTGAGCAACCTGATCTGGTTGAAGATGTCCCTGCTCAGTTCAGGGGGGTGGGGCTTTAAAGGTCCCTTCCAACCCAAAGATTCTGTGATTCTGTGATTCTGTGATTTCATGAAATGAGATTCTTGAGTTTCTTAGTTTTTTAAAGATCTTCTGTAACGGTTGAAATATCTAAATAATTTAATGAAAATAAAGTTTATACAAAGATCCTGACAAAACAGGTTTTCACAGTCACTCCAATAGTGTTCTTACATCACTCAGTTTGGACTGATTTCAAGGAACCAGCACTCTATTGAAGAGTAACACACAAGGCTCAAGCAAAGGAAAAAGAGTCAATGAAACTCAGGGGCATCAACATAGATCCTAATACTTCTTAATCCTATCTTCTGCTTTTTTGTAAGAGAGTCTTTGTGAAAAGTCTGGATTGAAGGAAAAGCAATATGAGAAAATTGTTCAACGAAAACTCAAATTATGGTTTAATTGAAATTGCAGTTGACAGCAAGTAAGACTTATGCTTTGCATTCTGATGAGAAAACACAGAGTGGAGATGAGGCCTGAAAAATATACTACAAGGACTGAAAGCAGGAGGGCACTCACTGGTAGAGAAGAGGAGAGAAAACATCTCCAAAGGAGCCATTCAAGTTTGAAGAGATGAAGAATGTTTGTGATTCCAAAAGAAAAAAATAATTTAGATGTTGCCTGACCCAAAACCCCAGCCTTGTTCCTTGCATCTGAAGGTAGCAGGAAAGGTGCCTGCATGGGAGTAGCTACGTGTCTATAAACAAATGTTGAAAAGGGAGATTTTAAACAAAATCTCATCTTCCTTTATAACATTCCTTCACAACAAAATCCTCTGTAGAGTAGACTCTTGTGTGTACATCCTATGCACATCCCCTTTTCCCTGCATTCTTTCCTTTTAATGCAGCTTTAATTGTTTAATGTTTTTTTCTTTTGCTGCTAAAGTGACATATAGACACTACTCTCAAAAAGGAGTAATAACTGCCTAACAGTCGTTTTTCTTTTTTTAGTGCTGAATCTGAATTTAATAGCATTTGTTCCTCAGATCGTCATCTGAGCAAATATAGGTACTTGCTAAGTGTTGCTGCTGTCAACATTCAGAAACAGAGACAATGACTTGGTTAAAATCCAGCTGTCATTAGAAAAATATTTTTAAAAAGAACTCTGTGGGATTTTCTTTTCATTCCATCTGTCCTTCTTCATGAGTTTCAAACATGTCAGTATTTCTAAAACCCCAGCTACGTTCCTTCTAGGTCAGTCATGATCTCCAGGGACAAAAGTCAAAAAGGGAAGCCTTAGATGACAGGTTTATCAATGATCTATGAGGCAGAATTCAGTGTTGTTTTCTATAGCTGTGTGAGTTATGCATTGCTGACAAATATACTTTTCAGCAGTAAAGTAAGCTAGCACAGTAGTTATGGGTGATCTCTTATCCCTTGAAAAGCTCTTCCATACTGGTGAACAGTAACCTCAGCACAGCAGCAGCAGCAGATGGCCTTTAAAAAGGGACTTGCAAGGAGGTTAAAGGAATAGACTTGCATGGTTGCATATGTGAGCTCAGAACAATCATCTGAAAATTGAGCAAGAGGTATGGAGACTGGTGTAGAACAGGAAGTTCTCTAAGTGCCTCTTCTGCCTGAGGTTGGTGGGAACCCTGATACTGGCTCCGAGTTACTAGCTAGTCAGTAAATAGGGCCTTAGCTGAATGCCAGTAAACACGCCACACTTCAGGTCTTCAGAAGTTCATCCTCTGCCCAGTGAAGCAATGCTACTTAAAATAGCCAGTCCTACTGATATTCTCTGAAGATGGCATATTTTAAATTGAAGAGTATTGAATGGGACATGGCATGTAAAGGGGAACAAGGGGACATCATCTAGAAGATAAAACAGCTTAGTTCTGATACCAAAGCTCGGCTGCAAGTGATAGTGAGTGGAGTTTTACTTTTTCAGGCAGTAAGATGCCTCATCATTTGGCCTTGGCATCCAGAAGCAAAAAATTTCTTGTCTACAAAGACAAGAATTCTCTTTAATTGTGTCAAGTTTATTTAGTGTTGAAGAAAATGCTACTTTTCTTCGTCTTTTGTTTGAGGCTGTGGCTGCCCTTCTTGGGGATTGAGGTAACATCATCAAGCCTCAAAGTTGTGAATGAGAGCAGACATGGTATAGCCTTTTGGGCACAGTCAACCAGTGGTTCATGCTTTAGACTGGGCCTTCACAAGGGGATAATATTTCAGTTTGAACTTTCAGTGTAAAATTACACTATTGTTCTATTTCAGAATTGATTGAGCATTTGAGGATAAGTATTATACACTAGCTTGCAAAAAAAAAAAAGCCAAAACCAATCTGGTGAATGTGGGGGAGCTTAAGTAGGTTTTCCCAAGGAGACCAGAGAGAGAAGTGAAGGGAGGGTTATGGCTGTGGGACCTGTTGAAATGCCTCAGCTGTTTTTGGGCTAATCATGACTAGCTTTGAAGGGAGTGATTCAGTACAGGAATGTAACTTATTTCTCCAGCTGGTTAGAGAAGGTGGAGTTCAGGCTTTTAACATAGGATCGAATGTTTTCTTGTCATCCCTGGGCCTCATTTAGAGCTCTGAGGACCTTTGAAGATGCTTGCACTTTTATTACCTCCAAGTTTATACAGTCCATATCCATTGATGCTCACCTGAAATACAGAAGATCTCCCATATAAATAGGGGGAATTAATGCAATCAGTGAGGGTGCCACATAGAAGTCATTTTGTCCCATTGGCTTTAGTGGGACATTTTATGGATTGGGCTGCTACGCGACACACATGTGGGATTTCTGTGGGCTTTCAGCATCTCCACAGTTTTGTGAAGCACATTGAAAAAATATCCATGTGAATTACTTGTGAAATCTGATTTTTCCTGTACAGAACTGCAAAGAGTGCTTTGATACCAGCCTGGGTATATCAACCACTGAAACTACACTGAGAAGTGATGTCCAGAGACTTTCCTCAAACAAACCTTGAGGTCTATATTGAATTTTGTTCTAGAGCTGAACTGAATCTTTTCTTTTGGGCTGGTGGCTTAGAAGTGCTTTCTGTCTTCCCACATAATGTTTCTAGGGATGGAGTCCTTGTGATATTCTGTCAGGAAGGAAACCACATATTCAAGGTCATGACTGCCATCTGAGAGTTCAGAGTTGATTGAACACCAATAGTTTGCCATGCCGCTTACCTTCCAAAAATCCTAAGACCTCAGATCATGACTTTTTAGTTGCTGGGCTAAACACCAGTTCTGAGTCTCTTTTTTCCAGGCCTGCTAAGTTATGTCTAAACAGCACAATCTAGGGAAGGTGTTGCACAGGATATTTGGTTTCTGAGAGACTGTTAAGCACTTTTAGGAGTCTTGGGAGACTTTTAAGAATTAACTGACATGACTAACAGTAATGCTACTGTTGACATAGTGAAATAACAATGCCTTAATCTCTCTCTAAATGTTTGATGCGAGAAGGGGGACTTTTAATTTGCCAAATGATAGTTTCATAATGCAAAGTTTAGGGATCACTACCACTTCCATCTTTCAAACATTTCAAGTATAATTACAAATCTTAAGTACTTCTGAGCACTCTGTTCCAGGATGACAGCCCTGATCCCATGTTAGAGCACAACTAGTGCAAGCCTCTACATACTGCCTTTGAAAAGTGAAAGAGGTTGGCAGAAACATCAAATAATGATACCTATCTCTTGGAGCACATTTTGGCTGTAGAAAATGAGAGACTCTCCAAGTATTTTTGCAGTATGTTAAACTACAGCTGATAAGTGCAGGTACCCCCTCCTTTTTCTTTTTCTTACTGCTCTGGCACTAACATTAACTGAATCACCCCAGGAAACTGGTCACAACAAGGAATCAAAGCTCCTTGTTGGTGGTGGGAGATGGCTTTGTTTAAAAGAACCCTGGTTTTAGAAAAGTTTGGAGCTTATGGTGCGTCACTCAAGGGACACACAAGGAACAGAGGCTGGTTTGTCTCCTGTGGATTCCACTTCTTATCCTAGTGCAGGATAGGAGGGAAACTGCAGACCAGCTAATAGTAGTCATGCGAGCCTGCGTATGAATTCACAGAAGAGGTGTAATTAGGACCATGTCCTCCCAATGCATGTAGGCACCTGCATAGTTTTTATCCCTATAGGCTTCTCTCCGTGCCAGAAAATGCCTAGCAGCAGTTGAAGGGTTCTGACAACTCCTGCAGAAAGGTAGTAGTATTTCATGGCATATCAGAGCCCTCCATCAACTACTAATACAGGTTTCACTTCCTTGTCCTGACGTTTTTCATAAGCCTTATTTCTAGCTTTTTTCCACTCAGTAGGTAAAGACAAAGAGGTTCATTCTCATACACTTGCAAATTCTTTTCCTATATACTCTGAGGAGTAAGAGAATAGGAAGCAACATGAAAATAAAAGTTAAGCCTGAAATATTTCCATTTTTATTTTAGAAGTAAGAATGTGCATTAGATTCCAACAGTTTCCAGTACTAAATTTCAGTTCTACTTGATTCCTGATCTATTTCTGAATTCTGCTTTTTCTCCCAAATGGAGCGTCTTTCAGCATCACTGCCTTGTCCCCACTTGAACATTAAATTTAGCATTTCTGACCATAACTGAGAGTCAGAGCATGCTTAGAAGACTAGTAACTCCCAGCAAAAGCCTGTCTTGCCCTTAAACAGCTTGAGAAAGCTTCAGAAGTTTCAGAAAATCAAACAGTTCAAAATTGCTTCAATTCCATGAGCATATTCCTCCCTCCAAAAGCATGACACTTCAGGTGTTTTCCCAAACATGCAGAACTGTTCTCAAGCAAGATTGTCAGAGCTGTCACACAGTAAAGCTAGGACAAGCTTTTCCTGCAAGACATCGGAGGCTTTTTATGCCCTTTCCTTTTTCTGGAAAGCTCAGACACGTAGGTTATTGTTCTTCTAGGAGAAATTCAGGACTTCCCCCACCCACGTGGGATCAGTGGGTATTTTCTGCTGTACAGATACCTTGCAACATATGATTAGGTATGTTTCATACGGTGTAGCCACCATATGAGAACACCTTTTTTGCCTTTAGGATAACTGGAGTTTTATCCAAGTTTGTTCTGCATCTGGACTAGCAGAGAACTGAGTCTGAGGGTTCAGGTAACATCATCTTTGGAAACAAATTTTCATTTTTGAAAACCTGAAAGTAATAATTTGCTTAGAAATTCTGAGACAAAGCAAGTGAAAGTAATGAGTAAATGAGTGTTGTAACAGAAAAGAGATCTTGTTGGAAGCTCTCCTGGGAAAAACTTGTTCCAGACACTGAAAGCAAACACTGTTTTAAGGTATAATGACATGTTTTCTTTCCTTTGGTCTCGTTTTCCCCTAGAAAATGTTACAGTGCAGCTGAGTGGTAAGGAAAAGAAGCTGACAGTCTCAGAGCAGTTTTACTTGGCTTTGTATTGCAGTTATGTCCTGGACCACAGAAGTCTACAAGTAACATCTCACCTGTGCAACAAAGGTGAAAATATCTTCTATCCACCTACTCTCCCAATGATCCCAAATTTTTCCACCACTGAAGTCAGGAGAAGTTTTCCCATTTTCTGAATGCACAGACAGCATAAAACACATGAGTCAGCGGTGGTGTATGAAACAACATAAAACCCCTATATGTCTTGGTCCTGATTCTACTCCTTGCACATAGTTTCTACTATTTGCCTTGTTAGAGCAGCTAAAGAGCTAAATCCAACATTGCCCACAAATCCATTATTTTTATTATCAAGCAGCACTACCTATGCTTCATTCTTATAAGTGTGTGTGTTTCTCTTTCCCCTCTTCAGCTCCTTTGAACTCATTGCATGCATGACTAGAACTACCTAACACCACCAATAGCAGTGATCAGTTCTGATCTCTATCCATAATAAGAGACGTCAGTGTGCTAATATGGAAAAGGACAAGGGTTGCAGGAAAAGCTGTTGAACTTTACAAACCACAACAGTGAGGTTCAACTCTTCTCTTGGAGAACTGGGAAGATGCCAGGGAGAAATTATAAAAAAACAGACCAAAACAAACAGATCCTTTGATCAAGTTTTCCACCTGACTGCTGCTAAGCACTTTTACACAAACAGTGAATGAATCCAGGTCCATTAGAGGTTAGGATGTACTTGGAACCTGTCAAGCCTGCAAAGTGCTTCAACTGTAATTGAGTGCTAGTAGATGTCTACACAAAGGACCATGGGATGTCCCAGTAGGAGGTGTGTGGCCTTACTGTACTACGTGCTGCTCATGTATTGAGAAGAAGATTAAGAAGTTTATGATGAGATGCAACAGATGATTAAAACAAACAAACTGACAGGCTGGGGATGAGGAATGAGCAGCACATGAGCATAATTTTAACCTAATGACTAGTTACCTCCACTGTGCAACCTGCCTAACCTTGGTATATCTGAGTTGCATCATTTCAGGTAATATTGTCCTTGAGTGATTAGTACTGCAGTAGAGTTTAAGGTCAAAATGTCTGAAACATGACCTGTTAGGAAAGATGGCAAGAATTGTGGTTGTTTAGTCTGGAGGAGAAGAGATTGTGGTACGGGACAGCTTCAAATTTGCAGAAAAGAGAAAAGGAATAAAAAGTTGCAGAGAGGACAGGACGTAGTGGTTATGAATTGCAACAACAGAGATATGTGCTAGAAGCATTAGGTTAAGGTTGGTTAGTCTGTCTCTGGATTAAGTTGCTTAGGATAATGTTGAATCCTCATCAGTAAAACTAAAAATGAATTAGAGGAGTATCACTGAGGGACACAGACACTGTGATGGGCAGGGAGATGACCCAGACAGCTTCATGCTTTCTTCTGGCAGTAGTTTCACTAATTTTTGTGGTATCTCTTTGTACTTAAAATACACAGAAGGCTGTGTATTTTAGAAGCTGCACCTAGTCTTTAGGGCTGCTTGATTTGAGAGAGCTGCATCGAACATTTTGCACAGAAATCCATTTTTTTCCCCTCTCAACCTTTTTTCAACATCCCATATTTGAGGGGAGTATGGGGGTACTCACGTGATAAAAGAGATTTATTATTTTGTTTCCCTCCTTGTCTTTGCATTCTCTTGAGTTTGTTTTGCTAACTTGCATTATCACTAGGTTCAAAGCAGAGAAGCTAGAATCAGAAGAAACTTTGTAAAACATCGATAGCTGTTCATCTGAATGATGAACTGCAGTTTGTAAGAGTTTTTTCCTGATTCTCAGGACTGTATGTGATAAACAAACTTGCCATTACTATAGGCAACATCTAAACCCAACCAAGAGCAGCTAGTCCAAATGTGTGGAGGTTCACAGGGAGCAGAGTGATCAGTCTAATTCAGATCTGTCTAATTCTGTAGTAAAGTAATACATCAAGAGTACAGAACTGACAGCTTACTTATCACTACTTGTTAGTGTTTTAGCGGAGAGAGAAATATCTCTCTCAACTGTTCACTGCAGTCTTTTCCTGCTCCAGTACTGAGCTGGTCTTTCAAGTGGCACTTCCCTTCTGATCCTATGATGCATGTTTATGAAACCTTTTAAATCAATAGTGCAACTTTTTGCTAAAGAATAAGGCTCTCTGCTAGCTCTGCTCAGGGGAAATACTCAAAGGTGTACAGTGGGATAGTGTTTGCTTGCTTTACTTAGCTTGTGAAAAAATTTAGGTGGCAATAATCAAAGGGTGCTAATACAATGCAGTGCCACTCAGGCTGAACTAGGACCCAAATAACCATGTTTGCTTGGCACTGCATTGTGTTCAGACTTAGCTCAGGTGTTCCTAAACTTGCTTATAAATAGTATTTCTATTAGTTTGTGATTTGGCCAAATCTGGACAGACTTTCATGCAAACAATACAAGGTCTTATATTCTCAGATTGTCCCATTATCATGTTGCAAGATTTAGACCAAATCTTGAAGTTTTTATAATGAATTACTAAATGTAATACAATCTTTTCTCCTTATTTTACTCTCAGGAATGGAGGTGGTGGTCTGCCAAAACTAGGAACAAACCAGAACTGTGTAGCAACACTCCTTGAATGGTTAACATTTGGCAAAAGAAAATGAAAGTATGTAATAGTATAATTGAAACAGCTTAATGTTGCCAACTGTCTTGTTTATGGTCAGTATCATTTAAGATCTTCATTTCATAGAGAAAAGGCAATGACGAATCAATTGATTTCTGGTTCTTAGAAAAGTTGATAACTTTTACCTTGAAATTTCTATCTTGCTCCATTGAAAACTAAGCTTTGAATGTGGTATGACCTTTGTATTTCTTATACAGCCAGGTAACCTGAAGTTATTAATAACAAAGCAGTTGGAAATTTTGTTCTAGTTCTGGGCTGACAAGTAACATTCACTCTGTTATCAGTTGGCTCTCTCCTGCATACCTTCTTAGGGAACTAAATAGCTGGCACACTTGGAGACCTCTGGCTAGGATAATCTGGGGACAAGAGCAGGGGAGCTGGAGGTGTTGGAGATAGCCAGGCGTGTTATCTGACAAATACCTGCCTACACTCTTTGTGGTTCTAACCTTTGCTTTTTATTCCTCCGTAATCATTAGCCCCGTTAAGGATTTGAGATGAAAAGTTAAAGGAAAAGGTTAAGTGCAATTCCTTTCACCTTTTTTGCAGCCGGTAACTCTAAAACCTAAAGCAACTCCTATGACAGTGTGACTCAGAGAGAGAAGAGAAGGACAGAAAGTAAACCAAAGGGACAGTGACATTTGCTGCTAGACTCTTAAAAAGCACAAGAATTGGAATTTGGTAGATGCCTTCAGTATATGGTCACCTTCTGAAGAATAGAGAAGACCAGGACAGTGAGTCACCAAAATGTTTTCAAGAATTGAGTCCCAGTTTCTTGCATTTTTGATGTACTCTACAGGATCAAGGCTATCCAGTCCCATCAAGGACACAGTTAGTTGTCTGTCCCCCAATTACAGAAATACACATGGGTTCATACAATAGATTATCGTAGAACTGAGCTTAGCTCTGTGGCCTCTCTCCTGCTCCACACACCAGATGCAGCTGATTTGCCTCATTTGTGGTCCCTTAATCAATGGCATCTGCACATGTGGCCCTGAGTGGGATAGTGGTCATTCTACAGTGTTGCAGCCAGGACAAGAAGGGAGAATTTGTCTGTCTTTCCCTCACAGCTTTACCTTTGACATAAAAAAGCCCTACCAGAGGCACAGTCCAGAACTGCAGCCAATCCTTCCTCCACTGTGCCACATGTTGACCCCTGTTTTTAAAGGAAATACTCCCCATCACGTGTCCTGGCATGCTTCCGTCTCTCAATATCAGAGAAAGTCACCTGCAAGGTCTGCAAGTGAGCTGTGGTGAACAGCCGATTTTCTTAAACGTTAAGTCTTTCCTTTCTTCACTCAGTTTACAATAAGACCAATCTCTGATTTTGCAAAGTCAATTGTATATTGGGCTAAGTTTCCATATTAAATATGAGCTTCATGGGCTATGTCAACCACGGGTTTTACTTATGACTCCTACAGCCTAATGTTATGCAGCTACAGAAGTAGAACTACCTAGTGAAGAATAAATAAACCTCAGCTTTCTCTGGTGTAGGTTTTCTTAAGCCTGTATTGGCAAAATTATAGTAAATTGAGAGTAATATGTCTCTTTGCATGGATCTCATATCTTTTTTCATAAGTGACAATTTTTGAAAATATCTCAGGTAAAAAACAGGTGGATTATCTCTACATAAAAGTAAATGCATGCATTATTAAATGCTGAAAGATTATTTTATGTGCACTTTTCTGCTGTGCCCCAGTACCGAGTAAATATCATAGAATCATTGCATGAGTGCATGCAAGTGAAAAATTATGACAGGTAATTTCTTTGACACATTTTGCCTTTGGGCAGGGGTTGTCTGCAAGAAGGTTATGATTTTCTATAATTGAGTCATCCTTTGTATGCAAAATATCTAGAAATAATAAAATTATAACAGAGCATTTAAGATTACAGCTTTCATGCATTTAAAATCCCTTTTTTTAATGAGAAGCCGGTGTTTATAAACACATGAACATTCCCAGAATGTGCCTGATAATAAGACTACACCTAAATTTAGTATCCATTAGATGAAATTGGGAGCCAAAGTTTCCCAAGGCAGAGCACTGCTCCAGCATTCTGCTACTCAAAAACAATGTGATAGGCAAGATGAGGAATATAATTTCCCCCTCCTCCTCCGCTGAAGGTCAAATCGTTGCTCTGACTGCTTAATAAGAACCGTCATGCTGACAAGCCTATTAGGGAGACGAGACAAGACCTCTTGCCCAGTATCGTGTCTCTGACAGGGACTGGTAACAGATGCCCAGCAAGAGCTAGGACAACGTGACCTGCTGGCTGGTATACTGTCCTAGCTGGTCTTTGGCAGCTTAATGACTTCCTAAGCGTGTTGTTGCATCTGGACAGTGTCTAACAGCCACTGACAGACTCGGTGTAATGTTCTTCAATCCTTTCTTGAGCCTGCAAGGGTTGCCATTCACTATGTGTTGTCTGTGCATTCTCCCGGGAGAAGTGGGTCAGGTAACAGGGAGGTTGTCTGCTTTTGATGCCCCCCCTTAAAGAGCACTTGAACCTGCTTACCAGGAGCGGGACAGAAAGGTGAGGAAAGAGCACTTCCCACAGAATGGGGTGGAGCAGGCAGAAGAGAGGCAGTAAGGCTGTATTTCTGTTTCTAAATGAGATGGGTTTAGGAGACAAGCTCAAACACTGAGCTGCTGCTTAGTTGCTAGCACACTCCGGTGCAGCTTTGGCCTGTGACAGCTAGCACCCTCTGAAATACTGCCCGGGTACGGTTCAGGCGACAGCATGTGCCAGGCTATTCCCAATAGGCATTCATAAGCAAAAGCCCTACCCCTGAACACAGCCCTTTTTCTATTCTTGGACATCTTAAACTGAGAGAAAAAACATGCAAAAAATGTTTTAGAGCTGCATAATCACCACATGGAACACAACGGAGAGCCAGAGCCAGCTCTGTGCAGTGTGGACACTGCCATTTGGCCCAGGGCATGGGAACAGTCCCTGCCCTTGTGTCGCTTAACAGAATGAATGAATCCAGAGAGACTGGGAAGCTGATGAAAAAAGCAGGAAGCACATCCCCAGCCAGACATCAGAGGTGATAGAAAGATTGCTTTTCTTATAAATGTGAGGAGTTGTGTGGAACTGGTTGCATGTCAGAAATCCACTACATTGCTGGAGTAAGAGTAAGCGTAAATCCAACAGCAAGATAATTAGGCGGTTTATAACCCTTCTTAATATCTATGTTGTCTCAGTATGACCTTCTCTACTTTAAAATAAATTTATTCTCCTAGTTTATGTCCTTTCATCTTAACAATGTTAAAGCTTAACCAAACTCAAACTATTGAAGCTTTCACAGAGGCGTCCTGAAGTCTCCACTAGACCCATGCTCTGACGCACTTACAAAACACTGACTTGAGCTGTACCTTTCAGCTATCCTGAACAGGAAATTTCACTTGTTCCACAGAAGAAAAATCAGTAAAAATTTACAGGCACTCCTTTGTGTAAGTTGTCATATCTACTATTTCCTTTTAGCCATCATTGAACTTTGTCGCAGTTTAGCCGCCGAAACAAGGACAAACTTATATAGCATGGTACTCAGGAATAGGGCCTGTGCCACACAATCTTGGTAACGGAGTCTTGAAAGACTGACGGACAAGAGGTATAAGTAACTTTTCTTTAATCACAGGTATAGCTGCCATAAAAAGGGCTCACATAAATTTCTTCCCCAAAGGGCATTGGTATTCCTAGTTATTTTTCATCATAAACCTGATTCAACCAGGCTGTTCCAAACATTATTTTCAGACAACCTAATCTGACGCACTGAATTTAACTGCATCTCTTCCAGACTGTTTCACTGCTTAGCACTAGCTACATCTGGTTAAAATTATGTTGGTTCTTTCAGTTTCTTGTTTTCAGAAATCTGAATATGTTTTTTCTGGAAATGGAAAAGTTATGTCTCAGCACACATAAATTCCTGTAATAATGTAGAACCATAGAACCTTAGAACACTAAAATAGTTTGGATTAGAAGAGACCTTTAAAGGTCATCTAGCCCAACCTCCCAGGAATGAGCAGGGACATCTTCAACTAGATCAGGTTGCTCAGAGCCCCGTCCAACCTGACTTGGAATGTTTTGAGGGATGGGGCATCTACCACCTCTCTGGACAACCTGTGCCAGTGTTTCATGACCCTCACTGTGAAACATTTCTTCCTTAGATCTAGTCTAAATCTACCTTTTTTTAGATTAAAACCTTTACACCTTGTCCTATTGCAACAGGCCCTGTTAAAAAGTCTGTCCCTGTCTCTTTTTATGAACACCCCTTTAAGTACTGACAGGCTGCAATAAGGTATCTCCAGAGCCTTCTCTTCTCCAGGCTGAATAACACCAACTCTGTCGGCCTGTCCTCACAGGAGAGGTGTTCCATCCCATTGTTGTGCCCATCCTCTGGACCCCAGGTCCATGTCTTTCCTGTGCTGAGGACTCCAGACCTGGATGCAGGACTCCAGATGGGGTTTCACCACAGCAGAGTAGAGGGGCAGAATTACCTCCGTCAACCTGCTGGCCACGCTGCTTTGGATGCAGCTCAGGATACGGCTGACCTTCTGGTCTGCAAGCGCACATTGCCAACTCATGTCCAGCTTTTCATCCACCAGTACCCCCAAGTCCTTCTGGGCAGGGCTGCTCTCGATCCCTTCATCCCCCAGCCTGTACTGATACCAGGGGTTGCCCCAACCCAGGTGCAGGACCCTGCACTTTGCCTGTGGAACCTCATGAGGTCCACATGGGTCCATTCCTTGAGCTTTTCGAGGTCCCTCTGGATGGAATCCTGTCCCTCAGGCGTGTCAGCTGCACCGCTCAGCTTGGTGTCACCTGCAAACTTGCTGAGTGTGCACTTGATCCCTCCATCTATGTTATTGATGAAGATATCAAAGAGTACTGGTCCCAGTACGGATCCCTATAGGACACCGCTCATCACCGATCTCCATCTGAACTTTGAGCCATTGACCATTACCCTCTGGATGGGACCATCCAACCAATTCCTCATCCACCCAACAGTTCACCTGTCAAGTCCATCTCTCTCCAATTTAGGGAGAAGGATGTTGTGGGGACCATGTATAGATGACATCTGTAGCTCTTCCCTTGTACCCTGGTGTGATCACTCCATCATAGAAGGCCGCCAGGTTAGTCAGGCAGGACTTGCCCTTAGTGAAGCCATGCTGGCTGTCTTGAATGACAACCCCGTCCTCCATGTGCCTTAGTGTAGCTTCCAGGCGGATCTGTTCCATGATCTTCTTAAGCACAGAAGGGAGACTGAAAGGTCAGTAATTCCCAGGGTCCTGCTTACTACCCTTTTTAAAAATGGGTGCAATGTTTCCCTTTTTCCAGTCTCCAGGGACATCACCTGACTGCCAGGACTTTCCAAATATCATGGAGGGTGGCTTGGCAACTACATCAGCCAATTCCCTCAGCACTCTGGGATGCATCTCGTCAGGTCCCATAGACTTGTGCATGTTCAGGTTCCTCAGGTGGTCTCGAACCTGATCTTCTCTTACAGTGGGCGGGACTTTGCTTCTCCAGTCCCTATCTTGCAGTCCATTCCCTTGAGAGGTGTGGGGAGCGACACTGCTAGTGAAGACTGAGGAAAAGAAGTCGTTGAGTACCTCAGCCTCCGTTGTTACCAGTCTGCCTGTCTTGCTCATCAAGGAGTGTACACTTTCTTTGACCTTCTTTTTCCAGTTGACATACCTGTAGAAGCCCTTCTTATTATTCTTTGCATCCCTTGCCAAGTTCAGCTCCAGCTGTGCCTTGGCCCTCCTGACCTCATCCCTACACCACTGGGCATCATGCCTGTACTCATCCAAGGATACCTGTCTCTGCTTCCACTGCCTGTGCATTTTCTTCTTGCTCTTTAGTTTGACCAGATCATCTTCTGTCACTGAATTCACATATTTTTCTTCACAACTGATCTCATAAAAGTTGATTTCTCAGCTCTTTAAGATGAAATACTCAAATCAGAAAGAAAAGGCAAGAAACATGTAAGCACTTAAAAGGAGAAGAAATATTTTCTGAAAGCACTGCATGTTGGGCATACGTATAACAAATATTCACACTTTCCCATTCATCTTCTCAGTGGCCACTTCATTCCTGCAAAGGATGGAAGATGACAGCCAGGATAAATACAGATATGTAACCTGAGAAAAACAAGAAATCTTGATGGTGTTAAATATAGTCACCCTATAAATCACTTTAGATGCCTCTTTCTCTGAATCCACAACCATGTCAGAGTGCTTTCTGACACTTCATCAATTTGTTGTGGAGAATGAAAAGGAATGCTAACTTGGGAGGGTTTCTTTTTTCCATTGGCATTCTCTGCTGCCAGTAAATCACTAGCCCCCCCAGGTTGTCACAGCAGAGAAGTCAACATATTGACCTTAGCTAGACAAACTGGGGCCTCATTTGAAGCATTCAGCTGAGCTTTTATTCCACATGGGGAATATTCTTAGAGAGAACATTAATAAAATTCATGATCATAATGAGAAAAGGCCAAAACAATCCCTTGAGTAAAAAATGAAAGGGACAAAAGTAGAAGTATTTTCTTCTTGACTCATTTCCTGGTTCAGGATTGTTAACAACATACAGATTATTTTTCTGTGCTGCAAATGGCATTTGCTAACATGCAGGTTGAAGTTGACTGATAGTAATAATATATGCTCCAAGAAAAAAGATTTTAGATGTTCAGAACCCATAATATGGTGAATTCACTGTTTTCACTCTCTTCCTTAATGCACCTTCAGAAGCATAAATCCAGTCTTCATAGAGTACATTAGCAACTTGATGCACAGGGACTTTATACCATGACACCAATTAAACTTAATGAAAATTCTACAGCTGAATTCCCACATACCCTCAGCTGAAAATGTACTTCTAATGGTGTTTGAACTAATTTTTCACTGCAAGTTTTTTACTTTTTATGTTGTTAAGAATTGCAGCACAATTTACATGTTTTGCGCTCACTATGTCCATGTGTTCTAATCACGTGTTTTATCTCATCAGTTTCGGCAGAATTCCTCTGCATGCTCTGATGGACAGGGCAGAAAGTGTTGAAATATGGCATTAATCTCCACTACCACCTCCACCTTCCAGATTGGATCATGACTTTGTTCATTGTGGCAGGTTTTATTAATTTACTTACTGCCTTCGCTTGTTCTGATCATGTTTTGCATCTTGTTTTTCAGTAAGTGCTTTTCTTTTTCCTCCTTTCTACCTACTATCTTGATTTTCTTCTCAACTGTGTAATCAACAGGGAGTATTTTCTCATTATATATTAATGGTCTGCATGTTCCCAAAGCTTTTATCAGATCTTTTTACCTGAAAAAAATGTATGGGGAAGCCATATCACAGGTCTTCAAAACAGAGTTTATTTTTTATTTTATTAGTGTCACAGTCCCTGTTCATTTAATCATTTGCATAAGATCATACACTGTTCTGGACAAATTCTGACCTCATACAGGTATCATTACATACGGGAGAACTTCAGGATATTTCTGTTTTTACATTGCAGATGCTGAGGTTGTAGTTTGGCCCAATGTATTGAATAGAAATGTGCAAGCATTTATCAAAAAAACCACTAGTTTTTGTTTTGATCTTGCATGCACTCATTCTAGCAGGGGAAGGATCTAACTCTGTCCTGTGTGACAAGGAGCAGAAAGAGAGGCCACTCTACATGGTAGAACAAACCAAGAGCAACCACAACACAGACTGCGCTCTCACCAGACCGCAGGTCCATCACAGCTGAACAGGCTGGGCAGAATAAGGCTGCTGATAACTGGTTCCACCAACAGCTCCACATGTGGGGAGGTGGTAAATGAGGTCCAGGGTTCATCCAGGGAGTCTAGTCAGGAGCAGCAGGAGATGGGATCAGAGACAGGACTGTAAATCAGGCTACAGCATAGGTCCAAGAGTTAT
Organism: Phaethon lepturus; assembly: GCF_000687285.1. Lineage (NCBI taxonomy): Eukaryota > Metazoa > Chordata > Aves > Phaethontiformes > Phaethontidae > Phaethon > Phaethon lepturus. Next base: position 19,704 of record NW_010544059.1, on the reverse strand, counting down.
CTAGGAGGTCAGGCTGAATACTGTATCTAGTATCTAGGCTGAATATCTAGGAGGTAGGGTACACTAACAACATAGCTCAGGCAGGGAGTGAAAGGCCCAGGTCTGAGCTTACATGGAACTTCTGGGCCTTGGGCAAAGTGTGGAGGTCCCAGATGAGGCTGGTCAGAGCAATTAAGACCTATCGGTACACTCACAGTCCTAATGGTGTGGTTCTGGATGAATTTCTTAGTGCCAGGTTTTTCATGTCATTCCTACCTACTTCAAAATTAGAAATTAATGAGCTGTTTAAGTGTCATTAGAAACCTGGCTGTAATTGCAAATGATACTTAACTGTTAGACACACAAGAAGCTTTCAAGTACATCCCTGAGGTCTGTAAGGCCATTTATTTAGTTGGCAAATTTTTGTATTGCATTTTAGCTTTAATCCCTCTGTCTCTTATCTTTCTTGTCTTTAAGATAGTATTCTCATGAGGATTAATTAGTTCACACCTGTACTGCATGCAAAGAGCAAAAATTTCTACAAACTGCAAACTATTACGCTAAGGGTTACTTTACATGCTAACCCTAGCATTAGAATAGATATTCACACCATAGCTGAATGATAGAAGAGATCCATTAGAACCCATTTAGACTCCTCCACCTCCATGTGCTTGTGCTTTGATCACTTTGTTTTGCACTAACAAGCATGTGGAAAGTCAAAACCAGAGATGTTTCCGTATAGTGCTTCCGTAGGTGAGACAAAGGAACAATGGCAAGGAAGCATGAACCTCAGATGTGTGAAGCTTGACAGATCTGTACCTTTTTGTAATAAATAGTCTGAACCCCCATGGTGCCTCATGAACATCTAAGAGAGCCAGAACAGGGCACAAGTATGAGATGAGGCTGAGTTCAGATTGAATGTACTTTGCAAGAGGTAGGGATGTCCTCAACATCCAGGAGACAGCACCTATCGCACTTATTGTTCTTGTGAATTCCAAATGCCATTATCCCCTTTGATTTGAGAACTGCAGCTGAGCCATTTGGTAGGGCATCAAGGGCATCTGTGGGAGAAGTTTTTTTACTCTGAAAGTAAAAAGGGTAGGGAATGCAGATCGACCTCTAATGCATTCCTTGATGTCTATATCTAGTGAATATTATGCACCTATTTGTCATTTTCAAGGCTTATTTTGGATTTTCAGCAGTTCAGCTGTCTGGCTGTATAGCTGAGTTACTAATTTTGTGGTAGTGTTATCTTTGGAAGGTGAGCCATCACTAGCTGATTGCTATAGCAGTACGTTGAGCCAAATTTACCCTGACATGACCGCTTTGCTCAGGGCAGCCACACAGGTCTGTTTCTGGGATTTCCAGACAGCAATTCACATCCTCCCAATGCTGAACACTTTCTATTTCAGGTCTGTGTATCCAGGCTTGGCTCAACACTGCGTTACTCCACATTTATGCTGGTAGAACTTCTTTGGACAAGTTGGTATAAAACTGGAAGAAGACAATGATAAAATAAGCTTCCTATTGTCATTTTCAGGACACAAAGACTACGTCCCTAAGATAAAAATGAACGTCTGTTCCAAACTGCTGCCTCAGCATGTATTTTTCACTTGTTGTTTTGGATCCTTGAAGCTTTTAAGTATTTGCTGTATGCTTCTGAGCACCCCTGCTGGGTTACTGTGATTTGGCTTTTCCCACAGAAAACTGGCATTAAGTGGTCATTTTCCCAGCAATAATAATCTCGTTTACTATAAATTATTTTCTTTGTAGTACCTTGGAGACACCCTAATGCTTTTACATAATAGAAGAACCATTTATTTCCAAATATTTTAAAGCTTGTTTTCAATGTTTTTTTTCTAATTTTTAAAATGGAAATCATTGAATTTGATTGGAAAAGAATGGCTATTACAAAAAAATTGTTTATACAAGTGTATGTATAACTTCATGTGAAGGGAAAGAAACAAGGAAAGGCCTATTTCTTAAATATATAAAGGAAAATACTAGCTCTGTATTGATAAAAAAAATGAAAAGTACATGAAACAAGTAAACTATGCACTGGAATGAGCTGTCCATTGATATTTACATTAGAGTTTACAGCTGTCTTTATGAAAGACATGTCTGATAGTGAGACAGGTTTTCAAAATCAAACTTGCACCAGCATGACTTTGATTTTTAGGCAAGTCTGTCTAAAAGGAAAAAAACTTTGAAACCCAATTTTGGAGGGAGGGTGAGGTAATGGTACAGGCTGAGAAATTGCTTAGTCCTTCTTACATAATCCAAGTAATAGAGCAGTCAGGTAGGGCTCTTCAGTGTACACTATCAAGAAGATGCACAAGGTACCTCAGCAGCATAAAAACAAAGGAAAACAATTTTGTTTTCCTAGTATTTATGGAATATGTTCCAGATGTGGAATTATTCTGTGACTCTCTAAAGGGCTCCAATGTACCTTCTGGAGACCTGAACAAGCTGTCCCTGTCCAGCCCCGTGGTTCCAACGGAGGGGCTGGGACCGGCTTTGGCAGGTTGTGCCAGGGTGGGATTTCCAGGGAGTGCCTCCTAATAAGCCATCCTTTGAAGCTACACAGATGACAGCCAGGAGGTTGAAAGGATCGCACACTGTCCCTTTAGCACTTCATAAATCCAGGTCAAGCGTAGAGCAGATGCAGATGTTGCTCCTCCAGAAAGAGCCTGTGGCCAGTGGCTGTGTGACGGGAAGCAGCATGCCTAGCTGGGACCCGGCAGCAGGGGGGCTGTGGGACTTCATACGGCAAGGGTGGATTGTGTAGCATGGAGAGGCTGAGTGTGGTCTGGGCCAGAGGTGTAAATGCTTTTACATAAATGTCACAGATTTTGTTTCTGATTATTTATTTTGGTTCCTCGTAGCTGCCTTCGGTTCAAGGCTTAGATCTGATACAGAGGAGAGAGCATGGTAAACGTGTGTAAGTGCAGACAGGTGTGAGCGTGTGTTTGAAAAATTATTGGTCTTGTTCAGCAAATGCACTTTATTCCTGTCTGGCAGGAATGAAAACCTAGCACAGACACAGATCATTGGATTTGATGCTCTGGGTGTACAGACCTTTTTTTGGCCACTCCTTATCCAAGGACATTGTCCTACTGGTGGCAGTCAGACCTCTTCCTGTGTGAAGGGCTAGCAAAATTGAAGCCAGAGTTACAAGTCAATGTTTACCCTGTGGGTCATGGCATACATTATGAATCAGTATCAAATCATGATATCAAAAAACTGCCTTTTCTGAACTGGCAGTAAGTCTTAAAGAACAATTAATAAAAAGTCCAGATTTTCCAGGTTGCAACGATTTTGCTTTGGTCAGCCTACCTTCCCATGACTTTGATGCTTTTTTCCTATGAACATTTGATCACTTGTTTTTTATGGAAGTAGTTGTCAGCATTTACATTTATTACTGTGTTCATGTATCACTATCACCATCCTTTGATCTGACTTTTTCAAACAATTATGTGTGTATTTAGAGTGCTGTGTTTGTAAAGCTAAAAGTACTGTATGAATTATAAATAATTACTGCTATAGCTTGGCTTCCTACATACTTAGGGCAGATGTGCATTTTTTATGTTAACAGACATGACTTTGTGTTAGACGAAGTATATACAGTAGTAATCAGGAACGGTTTTAACAGTGGGACTGAAGGATTTTCACCTCTCACCAAATCAATTTCACAAATGCTCAGTGTGAATGACTATGTTCAACAACTGGACAGGCACATGAAGTAACAGTGGAGACACTCTTCCCTAGGAACATGCAGTATAAAAAAATTGAATCTCTTCTACTTGCCCAGCAGTAGATACTGCAGATGCCTATAGTGGGCTTTTTACATTATGAAATGCTGTCAAAATAGGGTGCAAATCTTTACATTCAATGTACACACTGCACAGAAGCTATAATTAAAAGGAAGGCCACATTGATTTTTCCGGTAAGAGTTCTATTTTTTTCTATTCTTAGTTCTCTGAGAGCCAAGTTATTAGCTATCAGTAGAGGTTGCAGGATGTTTGAACTCTGCTTTTTAGTGGCAAGAAAGTGAGATTAATGGGAGTTCTAGTGTCTCTCTGCTGACAAGAAGCCCATTTCCATTTTTGCTTTTAAAGGAAAGCGCTGCATTTCTCGTAATTTCCCAGGAAAGCCATGGGCTAGATATAAAGAAAAGAATATGTGTACAGCCTCCCTTCTGAGACATGGCATCCTGGTTGTCACACTTACTGGCAAATGAGTATGAAAAAGCACTGCACTACTGTGTTTGTTGGGCAGTTAAGTGCAGACTTTAGTATATTGGGATCTCATAAACCAATCCCTCCACCCCCCCAGCCAATTAACCCACATGTTGACTTTGCATTCTCCTCCTGGGCTTCTGTCTTGCATGTTTTTCCTCTGTCTGCTGCAGATAGTTTCACAGAAATCTGTGCTGAAAAAGGGTCAATCTCTGTGTCCTTTGTCAAACAGCTTTTAGCAGTGCAGCCGCCACCAGTGAAACACTGCACAAACCATTCCCTGTCTCCACGGGTTTGTGTGCCCAGAGCTGTAACACAGACTTGTATTTGCCCCAAAAGCTTGTCTGGCACCTTTTGATTGCGCAATCATGAATTTCCTCCTTTTCCCAATCCACACGAGCCAACACTGATAAGAGGCTGCAACAAAGCCCTTTAGCCTATGTGGTTTCTATAACGTAGTGTTTAACTCCTAGTCTCCTGAACTTCACAGAATCATAGAAGATCTCAAGTTGGAAGGAACCCATAAGGATCATCAAATCCAACTCCTTGCTCCTCACAGGACTACGCAAAACTAAATCATATGCTAAGAGCATTGTCCAGACACTTTCTTGTGAACTGTAGACGAGTTCCCAAGAACTGGTATATTGTGAGCCATTCTTGGCCTGCCATACCTAGGTTGTCCAAGAATGGCTTGCAGTATATTGCTTAGACTTTTCACCTGTAGTTTTTGCCAGTCCTGATCAGAAAACATCAAAGCTATTGGTTTTCACTATGGAGAGCAAGCAGGAACTGATTGAGGAGGAGGATAGTGAAACCAAAAATTTAAGGATTTTTCCCTCTTTTGCTAGCACCAGTGGGCATTTTGGTAACAATATCTCCTCCTCTAACCCTCCAGCTTTTTGGGTAATAATCAGCTTGAAAGCTTTAAACCTGATAAACTTCAAAAATGAAAATGTTTGTTGAAAAGATATTTCTCATGTTTTGTTTGTTTGGTTGGTTGTTTTTGATCGGAAAATATGTTCTGCTTTATTCTACTGGAAGGCAGGGTAGAGAACACTGTATATAGTCTAGGCACTTCTACAGGAAGGCAAAATTCCTGTCACTAATATTATCTGAATAAATGCACTTTGATTGCTGTCCCCTCATACTTGCTTCTCATCTGTTTCTAGCTGCACACATGTCTTCAATGATGAACATTCTGTCATAGATTGCTGCTGTGTTTAAAGCCAGACGCAGCTGAAAGGAAGTAGGCCTACTCTGTTATCATGCTAAAATACATGAGAAGAAGTAAGTAAGAAGATCTAAGAGGCTCCTGTCTGCAGGTTTTATGAGATCTGCTAAGACAGAGAAAATGAGAAACAAGAGGTAGCACAGCTGTTACTGTGGGGGTAGGCAACAAGTGTCAGCCAAGCAGTGCTTCTGAGGTCCAGAAAAGACTCTTAACTTTAGCCCAAGGATGGCCAGGCAATCTAAACTGCATACATTTGTGGGGAAAACATGTTTTTTCAACTTTTGTCTGCTCTGGGATGGGGAAGACAAAGGCAACATTGAATTTGAGGATACTCAGATTGAAAAAGAAGGGATCTGATGATGAAGACATTTTTATAGGAACTGGAAAGGTGCAGTGGAAGGGAAGAACATATTTGTTAGGAAGCGGATAAAGCCTTGATCGGGCTAATTAAGGCCTGTTGGTGCACTCATGACCCTGACAGCCCTCTAGGAATATTAGGGTAGTAGTGATGAGTGCTGCTGAGGAGAAAGGAGCCATGTGAGACTGTTGCAGCAATGAAGACAAAGAGTGAGTTGGGAAAAAGGAAAGCGATGTGTTTAGGAAGTGCTGCGGAAGGCAGGTGCTAGGAGGACAAGGGGAGAACTAGATGGAAGACATAACCTCATGCTGAGAGCTTGCAATCCTCAGTTACTCAACTTCTTGTTTTAAGAAAGCATCAGTGAAATACTAAATGAAACACCACCAAAAAACTTTATGGCTTTTCCACACTGGATATCTTATTTTCCTGAAATTGATCTGAAAAAGTTGTCCCTCCTCTGTGCCAGGAGATATTGCAGAAATATAGAGCATCTAGTAGGATAATCAAGGCTTGAAGTTAATGGTTTCTGGTTTTGTTTCACTGAGAGCACAACACACAAGTTGAAAAACAAAGCCATGTTCAGCCAAGTTTCCTTATTTCCATACATGTTTTCTCTGCACTAATTTTAGCCCTGTGAAACAATGGGAGGAAAAATGTACATGACGGAGTATTGTACATGAGGCGGTAGGGAGGCTTTTGCAGTCTCCCCAGCTTCTGAGTCACAAATAGGAGGTCCAAACTTGCCATTCTTCAGAATTCCCTTCTTTATTTGTGTACAGCTTCCCTGACATTGCCTGAGCCTGCAATTTTACTCTTTCCAACAATAATGTTATTGCTATCACTTAATAAATCCACACGGCTTAATATATCTACGTGATCTGCTTAACAACTGTTTTGATACATTGTCCTAAAGCGTCTCTTATTGCATCTCTTACTACAGTCACCTGTACTCAGAGACTAAAGTGGTCTCAGGCTACCCCAACTTCTGGATTATTTTAACTTTCTTGTTATAATTGAAGAGGTATAAACCAAGTTCTTGAAGCCTTATTTATAGTAGTTATAGTGGTGCACTTCCTTCTGTGGGGAGAAGACTTGTACACTGGCAAAAGAGTTGTTTTGCTGTTGCTGGCTTTACTAGTTCCTGGAATTCAACAATTTTACTGACTTTAATGCTGGTATGGCTATGGCTTTAGACTTTGGGTCAACCTCAGTGAAAGGGAACTAAGCTAATTCAAACTACCTTGCTTCTCCTGTGGGCAGAGCATACACAAGACAGCTAGAGTTATCCTGCAGAAACTTGTTTTGTCTATCTAGGGACACCTCTGGCGTGGCTGCCAGCACAGTTGTCAAGAGGTGTCTGGCGTCTATTCCTCACACTCTTACCCAGCGTGTCTCTGCCAGCAAAACTTCCAAGTTTAGGCTGGCTGTAACACGAATGAAGCTGGATCATTAAAGCCTGTTTCTCTATTAGAAGAGGGCAATCTTGTACCATTGCAAGTTGCTTTATCATCACACTTGCATTAGGGTCTATATCAGCATAAGCACTTCAGTACAAGTGAGAATTAGGCCATTTATCCATCACACACTCTGCTGCTGACGAAAGGGCCCGTTTACAATAAGCTCTGAACCTCTGAGGAAAAACTGCAGGATTTGCTGACTGAGACAAGTTTATACATCACTGGAGTCATTCACAGTGTCATGCAGTTGCAGTGGTGGTTTTGGAAAAACAGTATGGGAGCCACGTGCTAAAAAAATCTACTGGTTACCATAGCATCCTGATGGGAGACTACATGTTTCATCCTTGTTTGTAGGATTTGTCAGGCTGGCCAAGGTGTTTTGGTGTTGATACTTCATGCAGTTCTTAATGAGATATGACTCTGTGACTTCTTCAAAGGTTGTCTTGAGCTGCAGACAAGGCTACACCTAAATTTCATGCGTTTTATTTTCAGTAAGATTATTGAAGAGAAAAAAGGCTCAGGTGACAAAATACTGGAGTGTAAGAACAACATGACAGGATGAAGAGACATGCATTGACCTTACAGTTTTAATAGCTTGCTTATGAAACTATGGCCCTGTCATGTCCAGGTAATGTGTATGTGTAATCACAGTAACTTTTCATGTTATGTCCCTTACCAGTTTTTAAGGAACACATCATGTACATGCTTTTTATGCAAGCTGTGAGGGATTGCAAAGTATTCTACTAGACATTCTGTGTACCCTGCTGTCAAGTGGGAACTATTTTCTCCATTTTCTGGAGAATTCCAGAAGTACAATTTCAGAATTGTTTCCATCATGAAACAGTGTTGAGAGAAACCTGAAAGTATCTTCCAGGGACCAGGGTTGTCCGAGATTTGTGCTTTACCTGAGAAATTCAAGCCCTTGAGCTTAGAGAGTTTTCTGACAAGGACATGACTTTGTATTTGGGCTAGTCTCAGTAAGACATGGAGAAGCAGAAGGAGGCAACCTTTGTTGTGTTGAAGGAGTACCTTTGTGTGTCAGCGCTCACATGAGAGGGTGTCTAGGAGGAAGGTTCTTGCAGCAGTAGTACCTGACTGCCCTCAGAGCAAGATTTCTAAGCATCTTGTAGTACCTAATGTATAGACTCTACAGGTGATGTTTCTGCTACTACATGAGACATCCTACCCTTCCCTATCTGAACACAAAAGCTTGCAATGTTTTTCTGCCTTTTAATAGCATCGTGACAAATCATCCATTCCTTTTATGTAAATGCTTTGTGACATGCCAGTGCAGGGCCCTGGGAAAATGTCAAAAAAAGATTGACTCTTGTCTCTCTCAAGCAGTCGTAAACTGTTTTGGATGGGCAATAGCAGGGTATAAAGGCAAAGATTGCCATTTATCTGAACAAAAAACCCCTTCTGCCATAGTCCAGGATGAAGCCAGACACAATCCAAACCCAAAACAGGGGAAAGTCTGAGAGAGCATTTGCTTGTCTTGCCTGACCCTGACGAAGGGACTGCACAGCAGGCTCCCCGCTCAGCATCCCACCCCAGGCTGTGGGGTGGCCAGGCAGGTTCTTGCTTTGCTCACAGAACTAACATAAAGCAACTCTGTCAGGAGAGTTAAAGCAAAGCAAGAAGCTGAAACGGATTCGCTAATGTTTCAGTTGGGCTGGTTGCTGGGTTTGATTATTTTTATAAGAAAAAGATGACAGTCTAGTTCTCCTTCTTAGATGGACCAAAAACAAATGATGAAGCCTCCAGGATTTTTTCTCAGAACAGAAACTGTGTCCAGCATGTACAACAGGCTAGGGAGGTTGTCTCTGGATGGCTTTTTTCATTAATTCAAGAGCAAACTTCTGCTCTGTCTTACATAAGCTTGCTTCAAAGCAGTGGCAGAGACCCTCCAGCTCTCCCTAGGTTTTGATAAATGCATGCAGGACACTCTGTATTTCTGATATTGTCCTTGGCAATCAGGTGGGTCTCATCTCAAGCACATGCTGATGGTCCATCACTAAGAAGAGTCAGCTGATAAGATACTGAGAACAAGCTTCCATGTCTCTCTTTTCCTCCTCCAGACCTCTGCACACATGGCTCTTTTCGGTAGGAGCAGAGTTTTAGAGGTCATGTTGTTCCAGCCCTTTGAACCTCAGTGTTCTGTACACCCTTTGAAACGTTCTGTTCCTCATTACACATAGCTTCCAACCTGTTTCCATCAGCACATTTGGTGTAGGAATCTGCTCTCTGAGTCTCAGTAAATATGACCTATCAACTTGTAAGATGACTATATGTTTAATCTCAAGTTTTCCAGTCAGCTTTTCTACCCTAAAGCCATTTCTCAGGGGATGAAGTGCAAAAAGCAGCAGCTAGTTTCTGTAAACGCCTGGAATTGGTCCGAGGAATTTGGTAAAATTTGGGAGGTTTGAATATAAAGGCTACAGTGTGTTTTCTGCTTTTGATTTTTCTGCCTCTGCATTCATCTGTAATTTGTGGAATCACAGTTAAGTCATGTTGTGCCACTGACATTTTTGTATGGTGTAATCATTCCTGATTGCTGTCTCTGTCCTTTTCTAGCTGGTTTCTGTCTGCAGTACAGCTCCCTTGAGACATGACAATTAAAAAAAAAAAAAGAAAAGAAAAGAAAGAAGAGTGCTAGCAAGACACTTTATTTTTATCTCTGAATGTTTGAGTAAAACGGGTCTCCCATGGAAGATGAAGCTGAATGAAATGCTGAGATAAGTTCATGTGCCACCTTGTCATCTTTCTTACAGATTTGTTCCAAAGCAACAGAAACTTGCTCTCATCAGCAAGTCTTAAGCATTGGTTGCTGGAAGGGAAGCAGTCCACATTCTAATAAGGCACATGCTCACTATGAGGGGAAATAAAGGCATGATTCACATGAAATCTGTCCTGTTTCTGCATTTTAACCACATGAACCTCTCTTGACCTCCTGGCAGGCCCTAGCATGTGTGCTGTGCTGTTTGTAGTTACTCTCGGTGTACCTGGGTGGACAGGTTGTGAAGGAGGCCTGTCCACCCATACAGACATTCTGCCAATTCTGTCCGGTGCTGGCCTCAAACAGTGCAATGAGGAGACTGTTCTCTGAACAAACTGTTGCTCACAGAGTGAATGAAAGGCAGTGTTGTGGCCTGGCACTGGAAATGTCAACTGAGGCTAGCTGGCTGGAAACACTGGGAAGCTTCCTCCAGTCTGGCCATACGCCCACAGTCTTCACTGCCTTGTACTCCCTATCCAGACACCTGCATCTTCAGGGTCAGGAAACCTGTAGACAATCCCATCTTATAGCCAAAATTGTTTGTTACTTTGGAGGCATTGCTTAGAACTTATGAGCAGTGTTGCAGTAGGGTTTTCACAAAGGCATCCACTTCCGTGTCACTGGCATATTATCTCACATAGCATTTAACTCCAGATGTGTTGTAATCATTACTACAGCATATCTGGCTCTGAGAAGACAAAACAGTGTGTGTGAAGTTTTTTTCATTCAGATTCTACAAAATGGCAAGCTGTGTATGAGGTTTTTTTGAATATACTTGTAAACAAACATATTCTGGCTAGTCAACCTGGTGGTACTAAATTCAGCTGAATACCTGCTAGATTCTTCCTGAGGGTAACCATCTCTTCAGTTTCATCTGATTTAATCCGGTAAGTCATTAGCTGGTGCATTTGTGCGACTGTCGGTGGCTGACAGGCACTGGCTATACTTACGATCTTATGTAACTCATTAGTACAGAAAGAAGGAAACAAAGGTGCTGGAGTTCACCATCACAGAGCATTTCTCAGCGGCTTTCTGCATGGGATTCCTATCATTTTAGTTCTTCCTATCCTCCAGTGCTATGACTGTGGTCCGTAAAACAAATGACAAAAGTGTATTTTAAAAGCATTTGCTTCCAAGCATACATATCGATACCCACAAGCAGAGAAACAAACAATATGGAAGAAACTGAAGTAATAAATGAGCGTGCAAAGTTTAGGCTAATTTTCATGTGTTTATAAGTCAGAACCATTCTAGCTGCTCTTCCCTATATGCCTTTTGAATCATTTGTTTAATGAAAAAAGCCAAGATGTCTCCTCACGAGCTTATTTCAAGGTATATATTTTTTTTAATATGAATGCTCTATAGTCTTTAAATTTAGGGTTTGGACATTTTTAGCCACTTTAAGTTCTTGTAAATTGTAATACCTTGCATCCCTGCTCAGCTCTATTATCTGTACAAGAAGTCAATATGACTAACAAGTATTTCAAAAGCTACCTAAATCAATCCCATGAAATTTGAACATACAATCAATCTTTTGTGTATGCTGGTGTCTATTCCCACACGCAATTTTAGGGTTATGCAAAAAATATTACTGGCAAAGTAGTCTCTTATATTTGAAAATCTGATCTTTAATATCTCTGTACATTAGTTCTCATTTGCAGAAACTATGAGATCTAATTGACCTCTGTAAATTTTTTTGATTAAGAGAATTCAAGTCTGGATGGGACCATGGTAATTATTTAATCTGATATTTTGCAGAATACTGACTTACATGCAGCTCTCCAAGACCAGGGGGAATTTATTTTGATGCATACAATTGAAGAAGGACAAACACTCTTCCCTGGAGTTGAACTATACCCGATTTTTCAGAAAACATACCGATGTAAAGACTTCAAGGGTGAAATTTGCCGTACTTCATTTCAGCTGTAGTTTTGGGTGTCTGTGTTGGTTCCCTCTCCAGTCAACACAGAAATAAGCATTGCAGGCTGACATGTCTAAGAACGATGGGCTCTATGACCTCCAAGAGACAACTGTATCTCCCCACTTGCCTGGACCCTTGCTAGATTAAATTGCCAGTTAGGTAAATGACAACTCTCTCCCTTGTGGTATATCGTAAAAGGCAGCGACCCCATGGAGTTTCTAATCTCTTTCAAAAACTTAGTAGATCAATTTCTTTTTAATATTCATTAATAAGTCAGATTTTCCAGGCCATGAATCATCTCTGCTGAAATACAAAGACTCAGAAAATAATCCTGCAAAAAGAGCCTTAGAGTTTGTTTGGTCCCTCTCTTTTTCCTGGGATAAGACCATCTCCTTCCTCCAGACAGAACAGTTGCCATTCCTAACAGATACTTGCATAGCCTGTTCTTAAAATCTGCCAAAGGTGGAGATTCCACCTCTGGATTCTGTAACCAAGCCATGCTAGAGCTTCACTGTTTTTCGTAGAATAAATTCTACGAAATTTTTCCTTAAGATTTTAGCTTCATTGTTGTGGCTGCAATTTAAAGTCCATTATTACTGCCTTTGTAGTCTTCTGCTCTCTGGGTATGGAACAGTAGTGGTTTTCTCAACAGTATATACAGGAAAAACTTCACTTTTCCCCCCTCCCCTTGTTTCATAGAAATTATGCAAAGAAGCATGATTATTTGATCTTTTTTGTGTGGTTTTTTTTAACCTCTATGTGAAGTATATGTGTTACCTGGCAATCTGTCTCCGTCTGCCTATGCACCACTAATACAATTCTTTGTTAATTTTATATTGATGAGAAACTGAGGTATATACATAGGTGAGAAGACCAACCAAGACTTCTGTAGGCTTCTGTAAGAAGAAACACATACATTATAAGAAAAAAGGGCACTTCATTGCAGGGGGGTTGGACTAGATGGCCTTGGAAGGTCCCTTCCAACCCAAATTGTTCTATGATTCTATGAAAATGTTCTCCTAACTTTGGGATACTAAGCATAGGCAAAGCATGACTAATAGTTCTTAATAAAAAATGACACGCTCAAAGTGTAATCACGAGACTAAGTACAGAAATAAAAGGCAAGGCTGTGGGAAAAGCATTCTGATGGTGGTTTCAAATCTAATTTCTCCAGATTAGAAAAGAGCGTCAGACTGGAGCAGCTGACAGGCTATTGTTCTTTCCAGATACAAAATCTGCTGAGACAGGAAGGTGAGGAGATGGGTAACTAAGTTTTAACTTGCATGCAAAGCACTGCCAGAACAAACAAGCTTTCTGGATCATTTCCGAACAAGGAATCAGGGATATCATTTTACTTCAGGGATGTTTTAACAACAGAAGGCTGCTGAAGTAATGATGTCTGCGTCATACAAAATGCCATAAGCTTCCAGAGTTGAAACCATCCAGTGAAAATGATGGTTCAGCAGGGAAAATACTTGGCTATAGCCAGCTAAGGTACACTTACACTATTTGGCTTATCTTTCTACAGTTGTATGTGGTATAAATGAAAATCAACACTGTCTTATTGGGATTTAGGTCAGTATCCTTTCCACTGTGCCCCTTGTGGGTGGTTTAGCAGCTGCAAGTGTATACAGCGCATATAGTAGCTCCTCAAGTCCACCATTTATATTGTGAAAAAAATCATCTTATAATTACAAATCTGCAAGTTCTCCCATTCCTTTAACCTTCAGCCTACATGCATACTGGCATGGCACAGTGTCTTCTAGACCAATGCCAGGCACCCTGCGAGTGTATCATAGAAACACATGACCTAAAGAGAGATGGTGCTTGGTATAATTGGAAGGATCCTGGAGTGTACCTGTGTGTCGATAAATATGGGATCTTTGTAACAATTCCAAAGTATGACTCTACATTCTTAATGCTCAGTTTAAATCTGAATGGGAGCCTGAAATGAGAGTGCTGACTGTAAATGCTACTGTGAAGTATCAGGTTGTTTAATTATTTGAAGACTCAAACTAGATATGCTAGAAAGAACACAGAACCAAGGATTACAAAGCTGTGCACACACAAAACTTGCTATCAAATTCTTTGAACTTCAGAGAAAGATAAAATAGTCTTTCATTGCCTTTTTTTCCTTCTGAACCCTCATTTTCTTCTCTGTTTGTCCATGATGCAGCGTTACTTGTGGTGCTTATGTCATGGAGACTCTGTTTCATGATCAGTCATGGATGAATACCTTCATAACCCCCTTCTTTAGAGCATGTGGCAAAACCAGAGCATGCAATAGCTGTTGACCAGTTGTAACATCTCTATTCCTGAAAAAGTTTTTTGGCCAGAGCCTCCACCCAATTATTCGCTCGTTGAAGAGACTTCTTGGGTGATGCATGACTGATTGACCATGAAATACATCAGCTCAATGCACTGAAAACAATGGCATAGTCTAAGAACAGTGTTATTAAGGGCATAGAGAAAAAAATGTTTTATTTTGCCACTGAAAAATGAATTGTCTTCCAATACTGTCAGTATGGTAGTGAATGAAGGCTGAGGAGAAGACAGAGAGTGCAGCAATGAGTAAAATTGCAGTACAAAAATACATAAGGAAAAATTAGGTTATACCCTTATTATATTAAAATTACATTATAGTTTCATTATATAAATACTTATAATACACATATGCTAAATATTATATGTATTATATATCTAAAATATCATACTAGCAGATGATGGATTTAGGAGGAACTATCTCCTCCTACATACAAATTCAGGAGTAACAGACTGAATTACCCAGTTAATCTTCAAGACTGTGGCTGCTGAGACTGGGTCTTGTCAGTCCCCTGGGTGTAGCCATAATAGGCCTTATTTGCCTTGACCAGTCTCACGGGGACCTCCACCCACACCCTGCCCTTGGAGCCAGGTGCTTCTCCTAAACTCACGTCAGGGATTTAGTCCCTGCTGGAGGTGTGTCGCAGGAATTCCAATCTCCAACTCAGTCGCAGCCCAGCCCAGCCCAACAGTTGATCCCATTGATCCTGATCTGCAGATTGACCTCCTTGCTTGTTCTTAGACCTCTCATCACTGTGGGCCTGCTCCATGATCACAGAGCTGTGTCTCGCCTTGGGTTGCCCTCATCAAATCTGATTCTGGTCCTGACCTGTGGATTTACTTCCTGGCTTGACCTCAGTCCTGCTGTATCACCATGAACTCACCTGACAAACTGAACCCTTTGTTGAACTACCAGCTCTGAGTCTGTCTGGCTCACCTTGCTTGATTAGTATGGGGTCTGGACTCTGGTTGGTGAGGTCTGTGCCCTGCCATCCCTTTATTGTGCTCAGCTCATGGCTCCCCTTCCCTTAGGGAGCCAACAGCTCTCACTGTACCCTGAAAAATCTATCCAAAGCACTGTTACCTCTGTTGCTTCTCCAAATGCCTCTGTTAAGATTACAGGAAAGCTCAGAAATTCTATGCTACATTTCAAAGACCCTCTAAAAGGATGTGATTTCAATCTTTTTACTGTATAAGGCACTGTACAGGCTTCATTGTGGAATATTTTAGTGCTTGATAATGCATTAAAATACTCCAATACAGAATACTTCTGTATTCTTATTAGCTCATATGGAGCTAAAACCAGTACATCCTAACTCTTGGACTGAATACATGGCTAGGAGGTATGAAAATGGTAAATCTGTTTCCCAAAATGGTTTTACATAGACTTGATATATCAGCTCAATGGAACTAGCCTAGGTCTCTAGCAGTATGTTGTGTTGTGCAAACTTGACATCTCAGGTCTTCCATATTACTAATGAATGTGGCTGTCAGATCAGTATTCTAGTGTGAACATCCCTCAACACAGTTATATTTACACGTGTTTACCAAAGGAAGTCACAGGGAGGACTTTCTTGCTGAGATGTATGTCCTTGGGTAACAGATCTGACGTAGAGAGTTGTACATGAATGAGAGCTTCCTGCAGTGACGAGTAATCTGAATAGATCTTCTATTTACATCCTGAGGTGTGGATTGTGAGTGAATGATCTTCATTCACTCCTCATGAGTGAATGAAAGTTTCATTCATTTCTCCCAAACAATTGAAAGTTAGGTATGTTAATGTTAAAATATGCCCAAAGCCTCCTGAAGTTAAATAGCTGAACCAAAGGCCTGAACAAAACAAAATCCATTTCAGTATTGTTTTAAGGAATGAATGAAAGAATAAAGACCTTCTTAAGTTTTATTAGATCTCAGACTAACTCTGGGACTGCAGATAGTTTGTAGTGTTTTGTTTTTCAAAAATAAAATTGGTACCATTACAGTTTATGTCATTCCTCTACAGTCTGCATTTCCAGTTTCATCAAGCTACAATTAGACTATGGAAGGACCCCAATAAATGTGTCCAATTTTAATATATATACATATTTGCCCATATTTGGCATTATTAAGGAAGTAACTGGTACCTAAATACCTATATATATGGAGAAGTTAGGACTTGGTTGTAAATTTTGCACAGATGAATAGCCTTATCTTTTTTTTCCCCCCAAATATATAACTCTGTGTGTGCCTGTAATGCAGCTCCATTCTTATAGTCATACTCCTACAGCTGTAGTCTTTTCTGCAACTGTGATAGCAAGAACTATGCTGGCAGGATGGCACAAGTTGCTCAAATAAGAAGCGGGAGATCAAACTGACAGCTGTCTACTGGCAAGTGGTTGAGCAATCTACTGTCTGTACTTGAAAAAGACATTATGGTACAGAAACGTGCCAACATAGCTAATCTCTTTGAACAGGGAGAGTAAAAGCTTGCCTGTTCCCTGAATACTGTCTGACTGTACTGGGAATACTCAGGTTTGACTCCAAAAGCTGTGGCTTCAGGGAGCACAAAGTGATTACAAAATAAATAAAGAAATGAAAATACACACATTCCCACACATGCAAGCAGAACAGGGAAAAACAGAAAGGGATAAACACTGAGTTCAGTTTATTTACTTGGTTGTGAATGAAAGTCAGTGTCACAGTGAAGAATAACATGGGCCCTGGATTGTTTTTCAAAGAAGGAACTACCATCTATTGGTTAGAACTAGAAGAGAACCAAGTAACTTGAGTCAAAGTGACTCAAGAAATGAGCCAGACTTTCAGAGTGCTTGTGCCTGAAGCCTTAATTAAGTCCTTATTTTATGGGCATTACTGGAAGCTTCTAAGTTTAAGTATTTGGGTCTAGTAATTATCCAAAGTCACTTAGGTCAATAGCAGTTTCATGGACTTCAGCAAACCTGAGGTCATGTCCTTAATGAGAGTGTTTAAGTTACTGTGTACATATACAAAATAAATACAGAATATATACATGATAAATGTATTTCTACAGAATAAAGCTATGTATTATATAGCTTTTCCCTGTATACTAAACATCAGTAAAGAGGGTTAAGTATGCCACATCTCTTTTTTTTTTTTTCCTAAGGCAACCTGTTTCAGATATGAACAATCAGGTTTTTGCAAGTTAACTATTACACAGTGAGTTATTAACTTTAAACACCCTTCATTCCTGAAAGCTATGTGTTAAAAACATTTTAGGTTGGGGCAACTCCTCTTACATAAAAGAGTCTTTCTGCCAAGTTATTACCTCAGATGGTCTTTATGTTGTAGGTGAATGTTTATACAGAGATTTCTCCTCCTCGCACAGCAAGGGGCTACTGGAGAGATCAGATGGCCAGCATATGGCAAAAGCAGGAATAAGGCAGTCTTGCGCTTGATAAAACCAAAGAAAAACCTCTCCAAAAAGAATAGAGAAAAGGAAACCAAATGCTGAATTGTAATCCTGCCTCCTCTGGAATCCTCCTCGCTCCTGCTGCTTCCAGCAAAAGCAAAGGTCTCTTCGACACCTTGCAGAAGCTCAGGAACACCTGGCTGGCTCTCAAGGGTAAGTCTAAACTTGCCTATGAATTCACTAGAAAAGTATTAGCATGTTTTTCTTTTTCCACCTGACTTTTCTTTTCAGTTTGCCTACAGAGGCTCTAGTCAGTGCAGTTTCTGCTTCTCAGAATTTCCACCAAACAAACGTTGATACGCTTGGCTTGCAGCTTAAAGTGCCAAGTTAAGCAGCCCTCCTGAAGGTCTTGGGCTCCCTTGGGTGCCTGAGGTTTCTGTGTCCTTGCAAAAAGAATAGAGAAGACGACATAAATACAGTGTCCTTTATTTTTCTCTTTTCATTGGTTTGCTGGTCTGGGGACAGCATGTACTAGCTAACAAGTTCTGCCCTGTCTATTGTTATCCCAAATTGGTACTCTTTGGTCAGACAATTAGATCAGGTAATTAAAGGACTCTGTTGTTAGGCTCCCTTTTAACATGTATTTAGATTATAGGCAGTCTAAAAAGACTACTGTGGGTGTCTGGCAAGATCCATACAATAGGGTTCAGAGCTACTCAGTCAAATTCACTTTTTTCCCCCCCGAGCCAGGAAAAATATTGCAGTGTCTAAGAGAAAGAAAAGTAAGGAGTTTCTCACTAAGCTGTAATCAGACTATTAAAGAGTGGTGTCTGTGAATGAATTTAGGGAACTGAGAATTCTTACAGAAGAAAACTTCTTTGGCCCTAAAACAAAGGTGTGAGCAAAAAAAACTTTCAGACATTGGCTTGCTTCCCACTCCCACTGGACTAAGTGAGAATGTGTGTAATTGATTTCAAAGGAAGACCATGCCAGCATTTGCACAGAAATGTTATTTTTTGTATACTTCGATATGTGGGACCAAAGTTCTGGCCCTTCTGTAGCTTATGTAATGGAGTAACCTCCAAGGAAAGGGAAAATTGGCTGCTATATAGATGTGGAAATATTCATTAATCACTGGATCAGCACTCTAAACATTTCCTGTTTATATCCAGAGTGACACTTCTTTAAGTTATATTGCCAGATCCAATTTGGCGTCGATGTTTTATTTTGTAAAAACAAGCTGTTATCAAATTTAACAGAAATAAATAGAACGGTTTCCATGAAGAAAAGGATTCTGAATGGCCTTTGGTTCAGATCTTGTTTCAGAAAACAAACTTTCTTCAAAAGTTGTGATCCAGTCAGCTCAGACTGAAAAATTGAAGGGAATCTGATTGAAAAAAATAAGTTTGGAGTTGTCCTGTATTATCCACTTCATAAGAAAAACAAAAATGTATTATTACACAGATTTCCAGATTTCCAATCGACTGGCTCGGCTCATGGTAAATGAGCCTCTGATGGATGTGTTTCTAAAGAGAAACTGCAGTTGTACTGCTTACACACCCAGAAACATCCGTTCTAATTCTTGCTGTTTATCACTCATGCTCTTTCAGAATTGCCATGGTCAACAGTTCTCTCTTTCTTTTTTTTTCCCCTCCTCAGACCTAAACCTACCTCCTTCTTCTCATCAGGACCCTCATAACACACAGTTTTTAGCATATATGGGACCACTGCACGAGCATATAGACAGATTTTTCAGGGAGAGACAGGGACAGAAGGAATTGGGGGATGGAAAAAAGCAGCTGAGACCCAAACCTTTAAATATTCCATTTCTATCAGTTGTCTTGTGCATGGCAAGGCCAGGCTTCTCAGGCTAAATGTATACTAGGGAATTCCTAAAATTCCAAAACCAAAAAGCATTCTTTGGCACTGAGTTTAACTGGTGCAGAATAGCTGTGTCCATGCTGTTAATCTCTTTCGCCCTCCAGAATGGGTTGTCTGTATCTAGACTACCAGTTGGGACTGATTCCTGGAAGCATGCCTGGGAATTGTTTGGGA
>NW_010544058.1:388-4213 GCF_000687285.1 Phaethon lepturus | reverse complement strand
GAGAAGAAAGATGGAATTTTTGTTGGGAAGTTGCCTGAAGTGCAATCGGACAATTACTATTGAAGGAAAAATAGAAAAAGTCACTAATTTATCTAGTGGAACTTTCAAGCATACCTCCTGGCCAGTACCCAAAGGCAAAGGATGGTTTTGGTTGTGTGGGACATACACCAGGAAAAGCCTCCCTTCTAATTGGATGGGTCTATGTACATTAGGGGCAGTTTGTACCAGATTTTAAAATTTAAGTCACACCTATCACAGAGGAAGTTGGATTTGAAACACTTTAACATGCCTTCCCAGACGTCTTCAAAGCCCCTTGCACAAAGGCTGAGTGCTTTTCATAGGTTTGTAAGGTGGTTCTTACCATGGTTAGGAGACAGTGAATTAGAAAAATCAAACATCTCTGCTGTATTGGAAAGTATTGAGAACCAAACTATTGACACAATTCAAGCTTTGCAAGCTGAAGCTGATAAGTTTATCACAGTTAACTATTGGCCTCACAGGGAGGTGTTTGTACTGTCATAAACACTAGCTGTTGCATGTATGTGGATCAAAGCAGCAGGATATCCACCGATTTGGAAGAAATCTGGAAACAGACTAAGGTATTACATGGAATGACTTTAGACACCTCCTCTCGGGAATTTGAAGAAGTTTGGAACAAACTAACCTCTTGGTTACCAAATTTTAAATGGAATAAAGAACTGTTTATGTTCATATTAATTGGTAGCCTATTCATTTTGTGTACTTGTATAATTTGGCATTCAATGTGGTATTGTCAGAAGAATATGGATGATTATGCTACCTGGGGGAAAAATAAGATCAAGCATGAAGTTGCAACAGGGAAGTATTTTAGTCCACAGACAGATGATAATGGTACATTATGAGGGGTTCACAAGGACAGTAAAAAAGAGGGCATTGAAACAAAGGTCTGAGACAAGCAAGAAGGTTTTAACGTGTCTAATCAATCAGCTGTCAGTTTTGTAAAGTTCCTTTTGTAGGCATGTTGCATGTATGTGGATCAAAGCAGCAGGATATCCACCGATTTGGAAGAAATCTGGAAACAGACTAAGGTATTACATGGAATGACTTTAGACACCTCCTCTCGGGAATTTGAAGAAGTTTGGAACAAACTAACCTCTTGGTTACCAAATTTTAAATGGAATAAAGAACTGTTTGTGTTCATATTAATTGGTAGCCTATTCATTTTGTGTACTTGTTGTATCATTCGGCGTTCAATGTGGTATTGTCAGAAGAACAGGGATGATTATGCTACCTGGGGGAAAAATAAGATCAAGCATGAAGTCGCAACAGGGAAGTATTTTAGTCCACAGACAGATGAGAACGGTACGTTACGAGGGATTCGCAAGGACGGTAAAAAGGGGGGGATTGAAACAAAGGCCTGGAGACAAGCAAGAAGGTTTTAACGTGCCTAATCAATCAGCTGTGAGTTTTGTAAAGTTCCTGTTGTAGGCGAGGATCGTGTAAGAGAAACCACTGTGGAGAACTTCTTTGATCTTAACCCAGCAACTGGCAGGAACCAATAAGAACCAGCACAATGTTAAAATACAAGCTCAGCAAGTGGAAAGAGCCAATAAGAAAAGAGTTCCTCTGGAGGACAGACAAGTTAAGGGGACCAAGTACCATAAAAACCCACTAGAGGACCACCGACTCATTTAACAGTGCATGCATCGGGGACAGTTGAGTATGTTAAACATTTCTCGGAAATGTCATGCATATGCTAACAATTGCAATGAATATGAATGTATGTACTCAATATAATTCAGATGCTGCTAACACGAGGCATGCATGGTTAGGAAGAGATATCCCCCATGCGTCCAGCACTGTAATAAAGATGTCTGCTTAATAACAATTTGATGTTATTCAGTTTGAATTTCTTAAGTCTGGATTTCTTTGAATCACACACCCCTTAGAGGCCACAATCCAGTGGGAAAGTAGAAAGGATCAACCAGACTCCCAAAAGACAAGTTGCTCTGTTGTAGGCGAGGATCGTGTAAGAGAAACCACTGTGGAGAACTTCTTTGATCTTAACCCAGCAACTGGCAGGAACCAATAAGAACCAGCACAATGTTAAAATACAAGCTCAGCAAGTGGAAAGAGCCAATAAGAAAAGAGTTCCTCTGGAGGACAGACAAGTTAAGGGGACCAAGTACCACAAAAACCCACCGGAGGACCACCGACTCATTTAACAGCACATGCGTTGGGGACATTTGAGTATGCTGAACATTTCTCGGAAACGTCACGACTCCGCTAACGATTGCAATGAGTATGAATGTACGTACTCGATATAACTCAGATGCCGGTAACACGAGGCACGCATGTTAGGAGCGGATATCCCCAATGCATCCAGCCCTGTAATAAAGAGGTCTGCTTAATAACACTTTGATGTTACTCAGTTTGAATTTCTTAAGTTTGGATTTCTTTGAATCACACACCCCTTAGAGGCCACAATCCAGTGGGAAAGTAGAAAGGATGAATCAGATTCCCAAAAGACAAGTTGCTAAACTTTGTCAGGAAGCACACCTTAAGTGGACAGAGGCCTTCCTTACCCTTAGCTCTTGATCTAATTCAAATAACCACTAGGGTCAAGGAAAAAGTAAGTCCCTTTGAGATTCCATATGGGAGAGCATACCCTGCAAATCCTCTGAGCCTCAAGGGAGACCAAATGTGTAAAAAAGGACAGGCTGGTATTGAGGGATATATGATTTCTCTTTTGCAGATGTTCTATCTACACTGCACAGGCACCTAAATCAAAGGGTTTCTCTTCTGTTAGACACACCAGTTCACTCATTCCAACCAGAAGACATTGTTTACATATGCACCTGGAAGGACAAACCACTACCGGAGAAGCGGATAGGACCTTATGCTGTACTATTACACTGTGGTCAAAGAAGGGGGAACTGATTCCTCGATACACTACACACGGGTGAAAATGGCACCAGAATCAGGTGAAGAAAAGTGAACCTCCACACCGTGCAGAGAACTTAAGCTTCAACTGACCAGAGACTTTAAATAAGATTTGCTTACGCAGGGCTTAAATGTCTACAAGGACAATTGTTTCAACGTTGAGAAAAATGAAAGTTTTGGGAGTGGTCTTGGTCCGTTTAATGTTCACTGTGGGGAAAACTATGTGATGTTAATGAAAAGAAACAGTAAGACACATGAGACCTATGAAAGAAGATCTCAGTCTCAAAGCGGGGCAAAATGATGCCGGAGACAAACGAAAAAATTCTAGGGGGCAGGTCAGTAGGAGACAACACAATTAAGAAGAAAATTAATGAACCCAGATTTACTGGTCAAGAAGATGAAGTAGTTTTACTTGAGCAGTAAACCATGAGAACCGAGTTGTTTCTGCACTCTTGAAAAATTAACTGTTATGAGGTCAGCAGAATCCACAGTAACCGGGGTAAAGGTGGCAGGGGGAGATAGCAACCACCGACTCAACTGAGGGCCTACACAAATTACCCCCCCCACTCCTTCCAGAAGCATGCATGATAACTTACATATATGTGCAACCAATAATAAGTGATGTGATAATTACTAGCCACTGAGTATAACTTTGGAAGGGTTCTCTTGTTTTTCCTAATCATGTAATGGGATAAATATGTGGCAATACCTTTGCAAAGTGTACTATCTTTGTGGAATGCCACCTAGCACCCATATCTGCACAAGTATGCATTAATAAAGTACCTCTACTCTGTGAGCATATTGGCGTGTCGCACACCGGGTATACAACCCCACTTTTGGGAAAACACTAGGGAGAACTTGTTGTGGACTTTCAGTACTTAAAAGGGGGCTTATAAGAGAGAT
>NW_010544058.1:0-246 GCF_000687285.1 Phaethon lepturus | reverse complement strand
CCGAGGACAGTGAACCACTGGCACAGGTTGCCCAGAGAGGTGGTCGATGCCCCATCCCTGGAAACATTCCAGGTCAGGCTGCACGGAGCTCTGAGCAACCTGATCTAGTTGAAGATGTCCCTGCTCACTGCAGGGGGGTTGGACAAGATGACCTGCAAAGGCCCCTTCCAACCCAAACTACTCTATGATTCTACAATTCAGGGTGCTGGGAGTGCTGAAGGTATGCAAGGAATGAAGCTGGGGGTA
>NW_010544057.1:0-14523 GCF_000687285.1 Phaethon lepturus | reverse complement strand
CGGTGGGTGGCGAAGGCCGCTGCTGAGGTAAGGGGTAGGGCGCTTCAGCTGCACGTACACGCGTGGTCTGCAGTGACGGGCGCCCCTGCTTGTGTTCACGAGCTCGGCTGCAGTAATAAAGAACCGCTGTGCAAAACTGGGCTTGTCGAGCTTTGCCCAGGGGCGGTTCAAGTGCCTTGTTTCGTTTTGTTTTGGTTTCCCGAGAGGATGTATTTTCTGGAGCACAATTTGGACCCTCTTTGTTATTAGGAAAGCAATAATCTTCTTATTAGCCCTAAAATTAGTGAATTAAACGAACCTTTTAAGAGTGCTCTTAGATATGCTCTTCTGGGGCTGGGGGGCAAGTAACTGGTGGCTGTCATTTCTCTTTAATAGCTACTTAAAAACAGTGTGAGACGTTTGGTGACAAAGTACTAAGTACGCATCTGATACAGGATTTTAAATGTTACACGGAAAACTATGTACAGAAGATAGGTTTAAGTTGCACATGTGTGCTTTTCCAAGTTTTGAATTGGATGGTTTGTAGAAGAAAGCAAAACTCTTTCGAAGGAATTGGTCAGGAACTGTAAGCAGTTTACAAAGTATTTATTTTTACCAAAGTACTTGAGCACACATGCAACTTCTTAAAACTCATTAGCAAAGCTAAATTATACACTTGTTCCCCACACACAGAAAAAACCTGTCAAAGTAGAATTATCTGATGAAATGGTTTAAAGGTTAGCTTTAAAATGCAGAGCTGATGACACTTCACCAAGAACACCTTGTTCCTGTCTCCACACAAATTGAAGAGAAAAAAATAAATCGAGATAAGCTGTGAAAATAATTACATCTATCTCATGCCCAATGGTAGCATATAAGGTGAGAGACATTCCTGTGAGGCTGTGCTCTATGGCATACAAACGTTTTAAAGATATATAAACACCATCTGCCTTTGGAATGCAAACAAAAAGCCAATATATTTAGATTGTTCCCTAAATCTCACACAGCTAAGCACGTGGGCAACCATTTCTTCCTTTTGCAAGGCCGTCAGGCTGAGTACCGCATGGGCCTGACAGTAGTAAGTTTTAGAATATTGGGTGAGCGTTCACTTGTATTCTGAGCAGAAATTGTCATCTGACTCTATGCAGAGCCATCATTACAAGTCAACAAGAAAAAATGATACAAAAACGCACAAGCAAGAAAAATGCTAATAACAAATCCCTTCCCGAGCTGAAGCAAAGGGTTTTACCACTCCACCAGTGTCACTTCACAGGGGTCTCACCTTCCTCTTGTTGCCAAGCACTAAGGGTCTCACCAGGCCACGTCACCCGGATGTGAGAGATGATTAAACTGAAAACAAGGAATACCAAGCATAGTACATGGGAGGCTTTGGGCCAAAATGTTGTAATAGAACAAGTCCTTTTAAGGACTTTGGAGGTCAGCTGGTTCCGTTTTGACATGACACCACACATAAACATGCTTTTTCTGCTAACAGAGAGGGTCTCGGAGCCCGGGTTGGAGAGTTAGAGTCGTTGTGGGAAGGTAGTTTCTTGGAAGACGCTGAACAAAATGGGCTTTCCCTAAGAGAGGTGGTTCATTCCCTGGCATCTAGCCTATGTGAAGGGTCCTGCTACCTTCCAGTAAGGAGGGTAGCAGCTGCTTTTTCATCTGATGGGCTGCGCTTCCTATTTTTGTTTTATGTTTTTTTCCATTCTGGAGCAAAGAAGACATGCACATTGGAGCAGCCGTAGCGTTCATTGCTTAGGCTGGCAAGAAACAAGGCAAATCTATCAAAGCCTACAAACGTGTCAGTTGTCCACATTCAGCGCAGGGGGAGAGTGAGAACGGGTGCTACCTACCATTTCAGTTGTGTGAGAAGAGTCTGTCGGAACTAGGATTTGTGTGCAGATCTGTATCATGGAAAGTTGCATACTGAACCAGCAAAAGCAGGGAGGATACCACTGCATCAGCAGTTACTAGAACAAATGAGAACTGTGCTGTAACTAACTCAGTTGCAGACTGAATGGGCTCAGGAAAATCTGAGCATTAGTTTGCTGAGTTTGCCAGCAGCCCAATAGTATCATCATCCAAGCAATGCATATACAGACATCTTTGTGATCATGAATTTCAGCCACAAGTTTGAAAGCAGTCATTCCCTTTCCCTTTCACAGGCAGGCATTCTTGATTTTGGCTCGTGTAGCCAATACATCTGTGTATAGATTCTGGGTTTAATTTAAAAGTTTAAGGTTAAATTCTGAAATACACACATCTAACATCTTATTAAAAAGTGTGTAACAATAATGTTTGACATACAAGCAGAAGAAACTTCTCACTTGAGACCCAGAATGATTTACTGGCCAGGGTAATGGTTGGTGTGAAAACAGTTCAGGGCATCAGCCGTTTCAGGTCTGGGAGCAGCACTTCTTCATAGGGAAATAGCAAGAAAAGGACACTGACTGTTCACAGGAAGGAGATGCTTTACAGTCCCTAGTAGCCTTCCCCAAACCACTGCACATGTTTGAGCGGCCTGTCTGTCAGATTCTGAACTGCCAGGTTAAGGTGGTGTATTTTTAGGCAGACCACTGTTGTTGTTTGCTTCAAGAGTTTATTTTAAAGTCCTAAGAAATAGCTGAGCTTGGGCACTAGAAAACCCATTTCTTAAAATTTTATGGGGTTTTCAAGTTTTATTTGGCTGTGGTCTTTGCAGGGTGTGCACATACGGTCTGCACGCTGTTGGTGAGCCACAGGGCAGGTAAGTTGTTCAAAGGTTGTTTATGGAACCATAGTTACCAGTTACATCAAAACAGCCTTTCTAGTGTTTTCATTTAAAAGCATGATGTAAATGCTGTGATGATTAAGAAGAAATGTTAAGGGCTTCTCAGTGTTCTGCAATCCAAAAGAAGCACCAAATTCTATGCCTCAGATTCCAAGTAGAACAGGGATTTCATCTGTAACCAAGCTATTAATTCACTCCCTCTTAGAAAGTTTGAGGATGAGACTGATACTGAAGATGAGTATGAACGGTTAGTACTTCATGAGAGAGGATGTTGGAGGCCTACCAGACTTCTGACAAACTGTGCTGTATTAGGGGTGCAAATTCTATGAACTGGAAACGGTTCATATTTTGGGCAATAGAAATGTATTTTGGTTGCAATGAAAAGAGAATGTTTTGATTATGACAGACACAGACATTTTCAACCCTTGTAAAAAAACGTAGGTCAAAAGAACCCTAAAAAGCCATCAGCCAACCCCGAATTAGTCCAGCTAACTTCTTACAAAAGTATGTAATTAAATCAGCTCGGAAATCTACTGTGTGGCAGGGCAGTCTGCAGCTGCCGAGCTCAGGCGTAGCACACTGCACAAGTCATGCCACACCGTAATTAAGGAGGCTGGGTTTCCCACGAATGCGTGTCCTAACAGGTGAATGATGTTTGTCTAGGAAGATAAATCTCCAACTGCATTTTTCTCCTTAGTGGAGGGGGTTTTTTAACGTTCCTTCACGGTGTCAATTCTCCATTGTTCAATGAGCAGTGGACTTTCACTGCCACCCTTGCGCGCTGAAGACGCTATGAGGTCTCTTTTCTGCAGCCTCGTATCTTCAAAGGGCAGTTGGAGCTTATCTCTGGGATCCGTACCTTGCCCCCATCTCACTCTGTTGAAATTGACCCCCAGGTTCAAATGTTCCTGGGAAAGATACAGGCTTGTATGTATATGTGAACGTGGCAAAGCATAAATGTCATTTCCTCAGGCAACCAGCTAAGAGCTGCCTCTTTTGAATGAGGAATTCTTTTTCGCTGCCCTTCAGACATGGGGACCACAGCACCTTCGCCAGACACTTGGCTCATGCTGACCCCACCACCTGGGAGAGAATGCCAGGTCAAGTAATCAGCCAGGTCTTGGTCAAGGAATGGTAAGGGGAAAAAAATCATGTTCTGCATCTGTAATTAGACCATAGTCATAATTAAACATGAATGACAATAACACTACTGAAGATAGGTATTAAACTAAACAAAAGCTGAGCCTATCTGATACTGCCCAAGAAGCTCATGGTCACCCCTCAAAATCAATTTCCAAGGGTGAAACAGTCCCAGACAGGAACAGCTGGCAACATTAGAAGGGAAGGGAAAGCTTTAACATTACACAAACCCTTACTTAATGGACTTTCTTTTTTAATGATTCCTTGCCATTCTGGTTATTTTTTCTTTCCTTGTGTACTGTGTACCTGTGAACAATCTTGATTGGATTACTGGAGATGCTTATTTATTTCCTCCCCAGCTGCAGCTTTTCCTCATTGATGGGTATGGATTAAGTAATAAGAATCAAGGAGGAAATCTCTTCATGACGCTTTTATTGAAACTTTTTAAATTAAAAAAGATCTTACAAGATGTACAGGGGATAAAACCAGGTAATAAAAACAACTCAGAATTCTGGTTATCTTTTCGTCATTATCCTAAAAATAAATTTGCAACCATACACTGCAGTCATCCACCTATATACAGAAAAATAATTAAAAATCACATCATATGGACAATATCAAAACGCTACATACTGGCACTGAAAGAAAAAAAGCCACAACCCAAAAAAACTTATCTTTTCCTTTCATATCTTTCTTTTCTTCTTTCTTGCATTTCTCACCCTCCTACTATATTTTGTAGAAACATATTAAGCTCTTTTGGGTAGACAGGTGCCACCCTAATAGCTAAGAACTCCAGAAGGACCCCGCAAAGCAGAGGAAGTGCCCAGAAGTGCTTTGGCATAGATAAATGGCAAGGAATACTGCATCTAGAGGAAATCCTCATCTACACCGTCCCTGCATGATGCTGAACTTGGAACTGGCAGTTGCAGCTCTGGAAGGAGCCCTCAGAGTCACCCTGACAGTTCTCTGAAACCATTGCTGCAGGGTGCAGTGGCGGTCAAAAATAGCCAGTGAAATATTGGGCACATCAGGACAGGCATGGAAACAATGCAGAAGGTGTCATTTTCACAGAATCACAGAATCATTAAGCTTGGAAAAGACCTTTAAGATCATCAAGACCAACCATCAACCCAACACCACCATGCCCACTAAACCATGTCCCGAAGTGCCACGTCCACACATTTTTTTAACACTTCCAGTGATGGCGACTCCACCACCTTCTTGGGCAGCCTGTTCCAATGCTTGACCACTCTTTAAGTAAAGAAAATTTTCCTGTTATCTAGTCTAAACCTGCCCTGATACGACTTGAGGCCATTTCCTCTGATCCTATTGCTAGTTACTTGGGAGAAGAGACCAATACCTACCTCTCCACAACCCCTTTCCAGGTAGTTGTAGAGAGCGATAAGGTCTCCCCTCAGCCTCCTCTTCTCCAGACTAAACAACTCCTCATAACACTTGTGCTCTAGACCCCTCAGCAGCTTCGTTGCCCTTCTTTGGACACACTTGAGCACCTCAGCATCCTTCTTGTAGTGAGGGGAATACATATACATATATACAATACTCCACCAGCTCTCTCAGTACTCTTGGGAGGATCCCATCAGGCCCCATAGACTTGTGGGTATCCAGGTGGTTTAGCAAGTCCTTAACTGTTTCCTGCTGGATTATGGGGAGTTTATTGTGCTCTCCATCCCTGTCTTCCAGCTCAGGGGGCTGAATACCCTGCGGATACCTGGTCTGCCTCCATATAAAGCCCTGGTGCAGCCACAGCTGGAGGGCTGGGACAGTTCAGGCCTCCCTGTCTCCGGAAGCACAGAAAGGAGTTTGCAAAGGAACAGAGAGAGGAGAGCGATGCAAAGGAACTGGGGACGAACTGTCTGCCTTGCCGGCAGAGGGCAAAAGGCTGGGACTTGTCAATTTGCAGAAGAGACCCGTCAGGTAGGATACGGTCACAGTTTACAAAATCATGAAGGTGGTAGATGAGGTGAAGGCAGAGCTGTTGCTCACCAAATCCTGCAACACTAAAACCAAGGGGCGCTCACTAAAGCAAGTAGACAGGTAGCGTAAGAGAGATGTACGAAAGTACTTCTTTTTTAGATACACACACACACTGGATACTGAACTTGGAGAACTTACTGCCACAGGAGGCTGTGGACACCAATAGTATCAGCAGGTTCAAAAAGGAATTAGACCATTTCAGGGCTGACACATCGTTACAAACAGATACTGGAAAGAACAGGCAGGGGTGTGCTGTGGAGCATCCCTAGTACAAGAAACGTCGATGCTGGGGAAGTGGAAATAGCAGAGAGTGGCTAGGCTTTCATGCACTTTCTAAACTATCTCCTACTGCCACTGCTCTGTTTTCATGTTTAAAGGTGTAAGTAGAGTCACTACAAATTATGCAGTCAGCTTCTCCACATTTGGGGAAATCACAAGAGTCGGCATACCTGGAATGCAGAGAACATCCTTCCCCAGGAAGGCCACGTTACTGATCTCAGTCTATCCCCTGTTGGGCTAGGTGGACCCATCAGGGCATTTCTTACATTCTCAGCCTTCTAGTTTCATTCTACATTTCATTTTTCATTCCCAACTTTGTCCTTTATTTTGTCCTCATTCTGCCACTAATTTATTTTCCCAACCTAGGTTTGAAATACCTATTTTTATTTACTGCATTTGCCAGATCACTATTTCTATTAATGTACAGTAATACAGTCCAATAGGCTTACAGTTGAAGACTTCTAATACACAGCTATGGCTTTTCCACTTACCCTGTAGCCTCAGGATAAGCCAAGCTTACCACATTTTATAACTTCATAAGAGAATGCTAATTCTGTAAATAATTATTTGCAAGTATTCTGTCTTTCTCCTTGTCATCCAGCTTTTTTTCCTTTTTTCCTGGTTTTCTCAGCCTACATTTTTTTCATATGGAGTATAGCTTCACAGAAGAGAGCAAACACTGCTCTGCCTGGCTACTTAGTAACTCCCCACTTCCTTCTCCCTCTTTCTTAACGCTTTCCCTTTCTGAAGTGTTACGCTGACACCGCATGATTATTCACACCCAAACTTTGAGGCTTTTTTATGCTTCAGGAATAAAACCACCTGCAAAGGAAGGCATTAGTATTGACTTCCTGATTTGGACTGGCCAAGTTACCATTGAGAAAGCTTCTTGTAAATCTTTTACCTGCAGAAATCCAATTCATCGATTGTTTGCAACAGATCTTTGAAATTTAGCAGGGAAAAAGTCCTGGAGAGCAAAGATGTATGCTTTTCTGTGTCCCATGAAATTCTATTCAGGTCTGACAGAGAGAAACTTAGAGAAATATCCTTTCTTCCTATGGCTTATGTTGGCAGCAATGCTCTGGCAGCCACCCAAGAGGACCGACCGTGGGCACTCCTGTCCCAAACAGTGTCCACTGCACACAGCATTGTGCTGGGAGCCCGACACTCTGGCTGTAGCTAAAAAGCTGACGTGAAAGTGGAGTTTGGAGACAGCAGAGAGAGAAAAACCAAAACCACGCTCTGTAATAGCTCTCCTTAAAGCCAGCATACAGTATCTCTTTGATCTCTTCCTTTATGGGCTCAAGAGCAACCTTATTTTGCAGAAAGTTTAGCTGTACTCGCCTGATGATCACTTGTGTGCTGCACATGGTCTGAATCTCAACGGAGTTTTATGAGTAGTTTGGGGCCTTTTCATATAGGAGGAAAAAAGGCAGAATGTTTTTTTCTTTGGGAAAAGGCATTTGTGTGCTATGTGCAAGACTATTTTCAGGACTGCTGCCCTATTTGATCTCTCTGTTGGAATGTCAGTGGAAAATGTAACAGAAGGTGGGAAGAAGTGTGAGGAGGATCTTGATATTAGTACATATTAGGAGATTGGCACACGGGTGAACAAATTGTTATTTACCTTGTAGTAAAGTGTGGTCCCTGGTGATGCTTTTTCTGTTTATACATGAGGCCAATATGCTCAGCTTCACGGTTTTTTGGCCATCAGTTCTCATCTGGAGACAAGACTTTGCCCTCAGTTTTCTTACAGCTCCAGGTGTACAGCAACATCAAACACATCTCTCTGCTCCTTCACCAATGTAAAGTCCATATGTTACTACAGGAGCAGAGGAAGACCAAGGATCATGGAAATATATAAACACTTTTTAAAGAACTGTGAATACCTATTCTAACTTAGTGTGTATGCTACAGATGATGACTCCTAACCAGAAGCTCTGTCTGATGCCGGTGATGTCCTTTAGCACACAAGTAGAGCTTGTCTCTGCTTAAATGTA
This sequence comes from Phaethon lepturus, assembly GCF_000687285.1. Lineage (NCBI taxonomy): Eukaryota > Metazoa > Chordata > Aves > Phaethontiformes > Phaethontidae > Phaethon > Phaethon lepturus. Next base: position 6,354 of record NW_010544057.1, on the reverse strand, counting down.
TTGGCTTCTTTAGAAGGAACTTAAGAAAATTAGGGCTGTAACGATGAAGAACTGGGGGTCTACTTCAATATCTTCTTGCCTTCCCCAGCCTATGGAACAGATAGCTGTGTTGCCTGTCACTCAGACTCTGAACTACCCACTTACAGTGCAGTGTTTTTAGGCTAATTAAAGCCATCCCTGTTGCTGAACAGTCCACCCAAACCTCCGTGCAGTAACAGGCACAGGAACAGAGAAGCACCTCTGAGGCCAGCCCAGAGCAGGAATACACACCGGTGTCTCTATGTGTCATTCAAATCCTTCAGACTCCCTTGCTGTTTGGGTTCTCTTTGAGGAAGATTTACGAATACCATGGTGTGCGTTGTGTGCTCCACACCCACAGGCTTTGGGTGTGCCTGTGCTCAGTCATTACAGTTTTGGATAAAGAACAACTCAGACAGGAGGCTAAGTCATAATAACTGACTTCTTTCAAATAAGAACAAAACAGGATCAAGTGTCATCTTGTTTCAGAAGAAAGGAGGTGCTATCTAAAAAACTTAGCATGGATATCTAATAATTAACTGCTAAGTACTTATTTACAGTAATTGTCAGAACAATGGGTAAATCATACCATGAGTAGAAAAGCTGTGACTCATAGCGCTAGGCCTGATGGTGGCTGTGTTGTCCCTCCTTTGGTGCCTTTGGTTGAAGTATGAAGATAATCACAGAGCAAATATGGCCAACAGTAGCTGTACCTGTCCAGAAGCGTGTCAACTCAAGAATGTGAAGGGTGTGCACACCAGGAATGGAATATATATGGGAGACACACTATTATTGCCTCTGCTGTACAGCTACAGCCAGTGCCCAGCTGGGCAGGTAAACCAAGATTTTGGCAAGTGATCATTAATTCTGTCTTCTCATCTTGTGAGTTTCTAGTATGAATCATCTCATGTAACTTTAGGCACCAGTGGTACAGAGGTCTACATCTGAGCTAATTACTGGGCTTCCTTTACAGCCAGTCAACAGATACAGGCATTTCTGGGGCATAATCCCTCTGGATATGCTGGGGAGGCAGGGAGTAGCTCCAGAAAAGTTCCTAGGTTTCCCGTATAAAAAATAGGTATATTTTGCCTTTGATCCTTCAGAGGGGATGCTTTAAACTCTTCCATTGATATAGTAATGGGTACCCTAAAAGAAAAAGTGACAATTACTAGCTTTTTAAAAAGTGATGAGAAATGTATTATTTTTTCCTGGTCTGGCTTTCACCCTCCACAGAAGTGAAGAAGATGTCTCTCCCATATGTCTGGGTTGTCCTGCGACCTGCAGGCACCATGGAGTTTGATAGAGATCTGCCTTACTCGGAGTGCGAACTCTTAACAAGAGCATTGCACTTTGTAGCTTCTATTTAACAACTGGTTCAAGCCAGAACCTCTTAAAGACATGGTTCTCAGCAACTTCCCTCTGCATCCTGAAATTAAACATTAACATAATAAGGAAGTTCAGATACTAATTTAATCTAACTTAATGAACAAGCACACGTTCAATTAGTCTCTGAGGTACTCTGCACTGATTCATAGAATTGGAAATCTCTCCCAGGCTATCAATACTCTTGCTGTCAGATGGCAGCAAGTCTGTTAGTTCCAGTTGTGCTGCGTCCTGAAACTAATTCATGTCAACCTGTGGCGACTGTTGTCAGAACTTCTCAGGTAAAATGGCTGTGTTGGTACTCCTCCTTTGGCGAAAGTGTCACTTGCTCCTCTGCGTATGTCCACCTGGTGTGTCACATTTGTCTCTGACCACAGGATATTTCTTGTGACATTATTGCTGTTTGCTGTTGTTGCTTTTCATTATAGATAGTCTCACAGTTGTTTTGTACAAAATGGTGACGTCTCCCAGTACCCCAGATTACATTTCCCTTTTACTTCGCCCTCACCCCGTCTTTTTTCCTATGTATCTGCTGGTTGCCGTGACTTTGACATGAGTTCCTAACAGGCTCTCAAGAGCAGGCACTCTTGTTTTCAGTTTTCTGTTGAATAAAATGTCAGCAAGTAATAAGCCATGTTACGTTGGAAGCGCTCTGTTATTTAACAGTACCAAGTACGGATCAGAATTGGCACCCGTTCCTGTATATTCTTTAACATATTTTCTGCTAGCCTTCAGAGGGTGGAGATAATGGAGGTTATGGTTATATGACTAAACTTGTATTTCAGAGCAGAACGGTTAAACACGAGCCTGATAAATGTCAGACACTACTATATCAGGTATAGCAGGCCTGGCATATTGAATCAAATTTGGGATGTCATCTGTCTACGCGGTTATGTTTTTTAGCAGCACTATCTCAGGAAAATGAGAATACTCTAAATAACATATCTAGCTGTAAGGGAGTGCTGACTATATATTTTCCTTTTCCAGCCAGAACATGCAAGTTTGTTTCTCCTTTGGGAGAAAACTACTACTGGGAAAAAATACTTGCTGTGCCATATGACGAGTCTTACCATTTCGTTAACGGCATCGTTTATTTAGGATCTGGACAGATATCTAGTCCTTCTCTTAGAGTTTCCAATCCCTAAATGAGTTTCTTCTGTCCATTTTATAATTTTTCAATAACATCTTAAAAATGACCACTCCAGTGTCTTTAAGCATCCATCTGGCCCTAAGAGCTTCCCTCAACTCTAGCGTGATAAAGGTTATCAGTAAAGACAGTATAATGTGCTGGGCACAGTATGTAGATAGTTTTAATTACATTTTGTGAGAAACTTGTTCATAAAAGCAGTTTTGATAATCAAAGTCCGAACTTTTTACTGTTGCTTTTTATCTGCCCGATTCACGTAAAATCTGACTCTGGACTTTGGACCATGGCCCTGTTGTTAAATAGGAGAGCGTGCCTCCAACCACCAGAACTTTCCTAGGTTTACATTTAACTTGCAAATCCCGTATCCGTAGCTGAATATCGCTCTTTAAGCTGCTATTTCCCAGGTCGCTGCGGCTGACCGTCACTTTCAGCTAGAACCGGACTCTGGGGAATGAGAGCGTGAGCCTTTCCGGCTGCGGGGCTGTCGACCAGTGCCTCCCTCTCCTTTGAGGGCACTGGCGTTTCGTTGACTCCTGCGGCACGCACGCCGCTGCCGCGCAGCTCAAAGAGGACTCGTGCCACTGCCTCTCTTGGAGCGGGTGACGGGAAACTTCGTGTTGTCGTGAGTTTTACAGGCCTCTCTTTAACTCCTTCAGTTTCTCGAAAGCTTTGTCACTGGTGGTGGTGCTCGTTTCTCAAGCACTTTGCCACGTCCTCGCTGTCGCAGAGGGGCAGGCTAGAAAGCTGGTTCTGGCAGCTCCGTCAGGCACAAATTTGCCTACAACACTCGTCTCTCCAAGGAATCTTTAAACCCTTTCTTGTCTGTCAGGCTAGGTATACTAATGATAGCATCAGCCTCCCTCGTGTGATCGTTTCCTAAACCATTCTAGAAAATGAGCTGGATTAATGAAGACTTATTATTTAAATTGCTGAAGCTACCCAGCTCATTTTGACAGAACACATGAGCTTCTGCCACGACTGCTACAACTGGAATGGATGTCTATTGGTCCCTAAGCATCCGGCACGTCTCAGTTGCAAGATTATATGCCTTAGTTCAAACCTCATAAACTAAAGCAGCTATGACTAAATTTCTGAGAGCGTGCTCCTATGCTAAGCTAGTTGTATATGACAGCACGAAGCTCTGCATAGGTTAATTTGCTCTGCTGAAAGCTCACTAATTTAAATTTGGCTCAGGTATCTGTGCTGTCCGTTGCGGTCTTCAGTGAAGTTATACCCGTAGTTCATTTTATTTTTGGTCCCAGGCTTTGTTCTGTAAGAGCCAGGTCGGTTGAGTGAAATCTGACTCGTTCCCCGTCTGATATCTCACTGACCGCCACGGCTTAACCTGGCGCTCCGCACCAGCTCCTGGCTTTTTCCAGAGCTCTGGAAAGCTGCCGTTCCCCGCACTGGCCAGCCTTACAGCTGATACTGTCAGCTAACAGTGGCTGCGGCGCAGAAAATGTTCTCGGGTCTTGTACTTTGAAGTCTATGGACGGCACTCATAACTATCACTCATCTCTGAAACATACTCCCCAACGCTGAAAATGCTTACAGAAATAATTTGCTGTGCATAGGCAAAAAATGCTGGTGATTTATTTGTAATTAAAAAAAAATCATTTCAATACTAGAGGGATTCCATCTTTAATGTGAAAATGTCACAGGTCTCAGCAGTCCTGTTACCCTCAGCAGACCTGCATGCTGTTACTCAGCATACCCTTGTTTTTACATTTGAAATCAAAAGTTAAAATTTTCAAAAGAACTTCTGCTTTTTGTTTTCTTTTAGGTTTTACCTCTCGCTTCAAATCAGAGGAAGCTGGTAACATAATTTGCTCTGTTTCTTAGATACTGCGTTACGCATTTGCCTAATTTTTCATTTTACCTTTTCCTCTTTATGCTTTGATTTTTCATGTCACACAAATGACACAGTAGCCCTAAATATAGCAGAAGATTGCTCATGAGACTCTCTTAAATTAATCTTGTGAAAAGAATTGATTAAACTTAGTTCTTGACTAAAAATTAAATCTTTTTTTTCTCTTTGTTTTACTCAAGGTCAATTGTAAGCACCTTTGTCATTCTTCGACAGATAGGCAAAATGTTTTGGAAAACATTTTGAAGAGAAATAGCATAGAAAAAGCCTTGTTTCCACACAGTCTTAAACCCCTGGCATTTGATCCTGTAGCACACTGAAAAATCACACCTATAATCTGTTCCTTGAACTTGGGATCTCTCGTATGTGAGATCGAGTGTGTGTTCCAGTATCTGAAAACTTGGTTTTGTCTGTTTAACTGAATCAGCCTTCTGCATGGTGATCTCAAACTCAAGTACACTCTGAAAGTATGCATGGCTCATTTTCAGCCACTGCAGTAAAAAGACCTCCCTCCAAGGGGGAGATAATGCGGGAGAAATACTAACGGAGGGATCCCCCACCAAATTCAGCACGTAGCCTGCCCTGGATCGTTATTTCTGTGCTGCTGCTTCTTGCTGCAGAACACCAAGCCTTTAGAGCAGATCTTCAGGTCATGTAGACCGGACATACAACATGAAGAAAACATTACTCCCAGACACAATTCTGTATATTTTTACCCGTGTCTTTTAGTATGCTTGTGGGAGAGATGCTAAGTGAAAAGTGACCCATGCGGGATCTTCTTTACAGTATGACACATTGTTGCCAGGAATTCAGCACGAACGATCAAAAAATTTTACTCCTCTGCCTTTAACACAGCATACTGAGGTAAGGAAAAATAGTGTCCTACATAAATATAGGAAAAATCGGAATAATATTTTCTGATTCAAGCACTGGCATGTGGAAAAGAAGATAAAAACTTTGCTCTGAAGTCAGCCATTTAGATGATTCTTTGGCAGAGATAAAGTCAAGAGTTCTGCTAAAATAAGGAAAGAAATATGTGGAACATGGAGATCAAAGCCAGCCTACACTGTAGGAGGACCAACTGACATTGGCTGGTATCTCTGTGGTGTATTTATTTAAATACAAATTTAAATACATATGTATTCAAATAGTGATAATTCTACATTTCTAAAGTGCTCTCTCTTTCATTTGCATATTGATTTTGCATCATTTTGAATGGGACTACGTTGCTTCACTAATTTTGTTGCCAGCTACTAATATTTTAAATGAAGCTGCCAAAAAGTTACAAACATAATTTACCCAATAGGATTACCGCTATGAACTTTGCTACAAGCTACTGACTGAGTAAATAAATTCAACACTCAAGTGGTGTGATTTATCTCAGACTTTCTGCAGTTAGGGTCCTATGCAATGCTTCATGAAGCTGAAAACCAATACAGTCCTAAAATGACAACCCTGGAACAAATGATTCAGATTGTCTAATTACGTTTCATATGTCAAGACCTTGAATCCAGTATCTGCAGCATACCGGTGCATTAATACTAAGACTGTGTAATTCCAGCTTTGAGAAAGAAGATAGATACACATTTGACAAAGAGTGATTTCACATGATTACAGTGACCATTTGAAGGACAGGTTAGGGCAGGAAACAATGGGGACTACTGAGACAGAAACCGAAAAATGAGCAGTGTAAAACATTTGTTCAGCAACAAGATTTGGGCTGGCGTGAAAATTTCCCCCGGCCCAGCGTTACAACAGTTAAACTCGCACCAAAGCATTTGGCGACTGTGCCCTGCTTGGAAATATTTATAGAAGGCCAATACTCAGCAGGTGGTAAAATTTTCCTACCAAGGATCTCCAAGCATTTTACAAAATGTCAATAATCAAGCTTCGTAAAAAATTCACGTGTAGCTTTTCCAGGTGCGTGGGCTCCCGCCGG
>NW_010544056.1:1320-1529 GCF_000687285.1 Phaethon lepturus | reverse complement strand
GAGATAAGGACAGGGAGAGATCACTCACCAGGTACCGTCACAGGCAACAGAGATTTGATTTGGGGAAATTAATTTATTACCAGTCAAATAAGAGTAGGGTAATGAGAACTAATTTGGGTTTTGGCTGGGCTAGAGTTCATTTTCTTCTGAGTAGCTGGCACAGTGCTGTGTTTTGGATTTGGGATGAAAATACTGTTAACACACGGACG
>NW_010544056.1:0-1286 GCF_000687285.1 Phaethon lepturus | reverse complement strand
GGCGGGGGGGGCAGGGGGAGCGGGCAGCGGACACAGCCAGGACAGCTGACCCAGCCTGGCCAGAGGGGTATTCCGGACCATACGGCATCAGGCCCAGTACATAAACTGGGGGAATTGGCCGGGGAGGGATGTTGCTCGGGAACTAACTGGGCATCAGTCAGCGGATGGTGAGTAGTTGCGTTATCACTTGTTTTGCATATTCTTTCATAATTATTATTATTTTCCCTTCCTTTCCTGTCCTATTAAACAGTTTTTATCTCAACCCACGAGTTCTGCCTTTTTTATGATTTCTGTCTCCCATCCCATTGCAGGGGAGCTGGATAGCGTGAGGGAATGGCTGTGTGGTGTTTAGCTGCCTGCCGTGTTAAACCACAACACTCATTTAATACACACATTAAGATACCAATTTCAAGAATAACTGTAGCAAAACCCTCTTTGCCTGTTGTTTACAAATTAATTATTTGAAAGAGATTGTCATGACCTGAGTGCAGAGTATTTTTCCCTTGAAAGCCTAGGAGACAGTTTTACTGTACAGAGGTTAATACCAGTATGTAATATAAAACTCTCTGCAACCTTAGACCTTCCATCGCTATTTTTTTTCCCTTTCATATTATTGCATGTCCTACAATGACTCTCTATTACACAGTCTACAACTCAGCAGGCAGGAAAAAAGAAAAGGAACAGTTAGTATTTTGTGCTTTTGAATAGAAAGAGAAGTGATGGTACTGTATATGGATCAGTGGCACTCAACACTCATGTCTTAGGATCCTCCTGCAGTTCACAGTTGTGAACTCTGTCTGGAAAACTTTATTCAAGATACAGCAATACTGGAAATACAAAGAAAGTTAAGAAAAGAAGAATAAAGTAGAATGCTGTAAGATAATTTTGTTTGACATTAAGGCTTCTTACCTAAATCTTTATCCCACTTACCTTTCTTCCCAGCCAGTTTATTCTGGAAAGCAGATTGCTGTGTCTGTAGGGGCATGTGAGTGTAATCTGCTGAGAGCACCTGGAAGCCAAATGAGATTTCAACATTGTCACACCCTGTCTCCTGAAAACTAGTTTTCATAAGGACTTCAATGGTATCAGTGCCTGTTGCTGTGAGGTGTCTACTCTGTGCAGGGTGCACTAGCTACAGATACATTTGCTGCTGGTGCATGCAGACTGGTAAAGCTGAAGTTTAGTGTTGTATTCTACAGACATGACAGAGATTTTATAGCCAACGCTGTTTAATAGTTTCCATTATAACCTGTTGCAAGGATACCTGGTCTGGCTATTAAAGACTG
>NW_010544055.1:1332-1640 GCF_000687285.1 Phaethon lepturus | reverse complement strand
GTCCTACAATATAATCAACCCATAAATACAATGTGATGTATACAATGGAATAGAGGACAAGATTGTCCCAAGAAAAAGAAGAAAAATCCCAATAAGGCTTGTGTCTGGTTCGGATTAGATGGACAGGGTTTTACACCATTCAAACCAGGATTTTCTTTTGGCTCAGTATCAAACAAGTCAGCATTGTGGTCCTGTCAAAATGTAATAAATTGTTCTAACTGGAAACAATACGATTGGGTTAAATATTATTGGCCAGTTTATAGTACCTTAAAAATGGGCTATTTGTGTCGCAGGCATCGTGTATCATA
>NW_010544055.1:0-1178 GCF_000687285.1 Phaethon lepturus | reverse complement strand
TCCCCCGACATTATGTCCCATGTGGAAGTGAACCCCTATTCGACCCCACTGGATAACCCATATGAAGCGGGCGAAAGTGACACTGGACAGAGAGGTAGAGGGGTGGCAAGACCCAGGGGCCACCACCCGCATAGCCTGGGGAATGGAAGGATTCTGGGGATTTGGGAGTGCTACCGTGCGGACACAATTATGGTTAAGTAGGCTAGCTTATCAAGTAGAAAAACTAGCTAATGCTACTGAAACTAGTATACAGCTGCTTAATCGACAATTGCAAGCTACATCGAAAAAGGCTCTTCAAAACCGCATGGCACTAGACTTAATGTTGGTATGTCAAAATGGTCTTTGTGGTTATTTGAATCTTTTGGATATTGATTGTTGTATTCATATCCCTAACGTTACACTGGCTCTTAATGTCCAACTAGAGAAGATGCGACAAGTAGCGAAGGACACCCACGAGCTCCAAGAATCAATGAGTGTTAGCTGGCTTTCAAAGGTATTTAGTTGGTTTGGATTTGGTGTCACTGGTTGGGTCCAAAGTTTGATACAATCTGTAATGATGTTTATTGTAATTGTAATTATTATAGGTGTAGCAATATCTTGTATAAAATCAGCTATAATGAAAGCTGTTAACATACGAATGGTCCAGCTAACTAACTATATCCCCTTGCAGGAAGTTGAGGAAAACTTAATCGATGTCCCTATTTCTGAAACAGCAATTTAAGATCAGATGGACTCACAGGGTGAGGGGATGTGAATACAGCAAATATTATTGATAATTTGTATTGGAATTGAAACAACGAAACCAGAAGGCAGGAAAAATCCGTTATGAGAGTATCCAGACCCAAACCACACACGCAGTCTAGGCTGGAGGCGTGGAAATCCGTTTTTCTTGCTGCGTATGCAGAACCCACCTCCAATGCGCCAGGGTAGCATGGCCATCAGCCTCTGAACTGACCACGAGGACCCCAACTGACAACAACGACCAGCTTCGTATTGCTGAAAACCCGAGACCAACGCAAAAATGCCCATCAGCCTCTGTACTGACCACAAGGACCCCAACCGACAACAACGACCAGCTTCGTATTGCTGAAAACCTGAGACCAACACAAAAAAGATACTCTCCCATCACAACAAAGACACCATACCAGAAGAATCACAAGAGGAAAACCCGAGACCAA
>NW_010544054.1:45984-54126 GCF_000687285.1 Phaethon lepturus | reverse complement strand
CCTTGTCCAGTGATGTGGTCACTCCATCATAGAAGGCCACTAGGTTGGTCAGGCAGGACTTGCCCTTGGTGAAGCCATGCTGGCTGTCTCGAATCACCTCTCTGTCCTCCATGTGCCTTAGCATAGCTTCTAGGAGGTTCTGTTCCATGATCTTCCCAGGCACAGAGGTGAGGCTGATAGGACAGGGTCCTGCTTGCTTCCTGTTTTAAAACTGGGTGCAATGTTTCCCTTTTTCCAGTCACCAGGGACTTCACCTGCCTGCCAGGACTTTTCAAATATGAAGGAGAGTGGCTTGGCAACTACATCAGCCAATTCCCTCAGGACTCTGCGATGCATCTCGTCAGGTCCCTTAGCCTTATGTATTTTCAGGTTCCTCAGGTGGTCTCAAACCTCACTTTTTACAGTGGGAGGGACTTTGCTCCTCCAGCCCCCATCTTGCAGTCCATCCCCTCGAGAAGTGTGGGAAGAGAGATTGCCAGTGAAGACTGAGGCAAAGAAGTTGTTCAGTACCTCAGCTTTCTCCTCATCTGTTGGTACCAGTCTGCCTGTTTTGCTCATCATGGGGGGTACACTTTCTTTGACCTTTTTTTCTGGCTGACATACCTGTAGAAGCCCATCTTTTTATTCTTTGCATTCCTTGCCAAGTTCAGCTCAAGCCACATCTTGGCCTTCCTGACCCCATCACTACACACCTGGGCAGCATCCCTATACTCTTCCAGGAATACCTTTTCCTGCTTCCTTTCCTTGTGCATTTCCTTCTTGCCCTCTAGTTTGACCAGTAGGTCTTGACTCAGGGATGTTGGTCTCTTGCCTTTCTTTTCTGATTTCATACACATGTCAGAAAACTATGGTCAAGTCCTGCTCCACCTGGATTGGGGCATCAATTTTCACCCCAGGTCACTTCAAATAAGGCAGGACAGCATCTCTATCTCATCCACACCTGAAATCCCTTATTTTGTACTATATATTTGTGCTTTCTTTATGGAAGAAACCAGTTCCGTTCCACTGAAGAGTTCAGCTGCAGCAAAACATTATTTAGACATACATTCTACTGGACAAAAATGTGCTGACCTGCCAAAACACTCAATCAGGAGTCGGTCTAATTTTTCCTTTAGATTTTACTGAGGATGTGGTCATTCGTACCTTATAGAGTGGTAAAGCTCTTATCAAAGCTTTTTCATTTCATCTCTTGAACACCTAATTCTTCCACCCTGATCCCTTGATGTTAATGCAGTTAAATATGGACATTCTTTCAAATCTCACCTTCACAGCTTTTTGTCATGCTCACCTTTTCATTTTCCTATAATTTATTCCCATTCCCGCTATTCCCATAATTTACACAGCATCCAACAAGTTTCTCTCTTACATTAGACTCACATAAAGTTTTTTAGAATCTGTTCACACCTTACACTGCCACTTAGTCACTATTTCAGTGGGAACTGGAGAGAAACAATGAGTTATCTTGCCTTAGATTGTCATGAGAGTAGTTGAGCCCTGGCAGAGTGATCAGTAACATCAAACCTGGGACCATATAGCAGACCTTCCTTCAGAGGAAGTCTACCTTCCTTGTTTACAGAAATATTTTTCTATTTCCATTGCAAAATTTCTCCATGTACAATTCAATATTTTTGTGTTTTCCCAGGATTTCTACATGCCCAGTTTTGTAGCAGAAACTCCTTAGAGACTTCTGGACATCCTGGAGACACCTGCTGTACACATAGCTATCTAATACACAATTCATTCATAAGGAATCCAATGATAATTGGAAATGTAGAGTATTATACTTATTTCTGTCTTTGGAACTGTTCAAGAAAAGAATAGTTTTGTTTAACAATCTAGAGTGGCTAAAAGCCATAAGCTAATGAACAAAACAAATAGTTTGAAACACTAGGTGTCAAATTACATGTTAGTCCAGCGGTTTTGCACTGTCCAGTGATATTTATGTCCACACATAAATTCTGCTGAAACAGATACAGAAAAAAATCTTTTGACTGGAAACAACAAATCAGAAGTTCCTTCCATACAAATATCAGGGACACAAATTAATGATTATGCCATTCAATCCATTCCCGCTGCCTCCCCCTGTCAAATACAGTTCCTTACAAGCTATTTTCAAAACTGTTTTTTTCAGCTGTAAACTTACATGTTTCTGTTATAATAATATATAGACAAAGAGAGAGAAACTAAATTAAAGATTCATATAGAAAAGCACAGCTTAATAACACAAAGTTGTAGATATATTTTGCTCTATTGCTTTCAGCAGTGTTTGGCCAAACTCCCATTGATCTCCTAGTTATTATTAGATAAAACATTCATCTGCCTTTTCACCACTCTTACAGCCACAGGCATCACCTTAAATAAGCTGCAACTGAACATGACATTTAATGTCAAGCTCAGCACTGCTAATGCAATTGGGATTGTCTCTAGAACAACCTGTAGCAGGACCCCCGTTCTGATGTATGTATGTGAGCTGTATACCCCTCTTTCCATCCTATTCAATATTTGTGGCCCAGACATTCTACATGGCTAATACTGAATATCTTTGTTTCCTCCATCTCATCTCCAAAGCAAGATGTTAGTGCCATTTTCTCAATGCTACTTTCTCTTTCTCTAGTGCTTGACAGAAATAGACCCACATCTGTAGACTCACATGAGAATGGCCTCAAGTTGCACCAGGGGAGGTTTAGATTGGATATTAGGAAAAATTTCTTCACTGAGAGGGTGCTCAAACATTGGAACAGGCTGTCCAGGGAGGTGTCTGGAAGTGTTCAAAAAACGTGTGGATGTGGCGCTTCAGGACATGGTTTAGGGGACATGGTGGCACTGGATTAATGGTTGGACTTGATGATCTTGAAGGTCCTTTCCAACCTTGGTGGTTCTGTGATTCTGTTCTGTAATGCAGCAGTCAGTCAATTTTTCCTGTGGTAAATGAGTGTTGTTTGTTTGTTTGTTTCTATTTTATGAGGAGAAAGAAAGAAAACTTATCCCCTTCTGCATGAATGCTTCAAAAATTATGAACACACATTTGTCTGGCAATAGCAGAGAGGGTCCAGACAGTAGATGAGTTACATCAATGCAGGGAAAAGCAAGTAGAAGACTTCAGTGAATTGCAACAGCCCTACAATTCCTGTTTAACAAAGACACACAAATAAACCTTTCTGAAAATTGTTTTTCTGACAGAGTAAGATATTTGTATCAAATTGTGATCTTATAATCTACTGCACTGCAGATGGTAACAAAGGGAAAGTGCAAAGCACACTCTTGAACAACTGTCACAGAAAAGCTGCTTTTGGGTTACCTGGTTTACTTATAGTTGAACATCCTTGAATATCAGTGTCCTGGGAAAATTTTTTACTATTTATAGATCTGCAGTAACGATGGACTTCAAAGAAACCCAATTAGAGTTCATTAAAAATGAGACTGACTCTGAGAAGAAAGAATAGGATGCTCTTATTCCCAATTCCAAGAAAGAATTGCAAGACAGAAAACAGGAAAGATGATAGCTTGAAATTTTTTACAAACTTTCCACAGAAGGATGAAGTAGAGACCAGGCAGGTAAGATACCGGTTAATAATGCTGTTGTTTCATAGTCCAATAAAAGGTGAAAATCTCTCTAGGCATACCGGGTTGGCTTATTGTACAAAGACAGTGTTCATATTAATTGTACCTGTAAAGGGGACATGATAATAGTTGGGGTGTTGGTTGTCATTTCTTCATGTAAGGAATACTTCAAATGGTTCTGTTGTTTCGAAAGAAGTATAAAAACAAAAAAAATTTGGGTAGTCATTGTAAATAGTCCTTTATATAATTTTCAGTTATTCTAGGGATGGATATCTTGGTAAACATAGGACACAGACATGAAATAAAGAAAATGAATTGCTAAAAATATCCATGTACTTTGGCCAGTAGCAACATACGCTCAGAAACCTAATGAAACAATTCTAACTTACAGATGGCAGGAAAAAATGAGCGGTTTCTATAACTTAGACCTTTACAGAGGGATGATTCTAACCCTGCTTAAATACCACTTGAGGACCAATCTCTTATTTAGCACTGTGTTTGCCTTTGGAATTAAACAGATTTCACCCTGTTCTCTCAGTTTCTGATGTCCCATGAAACAACATCAAGAAATTTGGTCAGTCAGTATAATACATTAATTACACCAAAGACAAAACCTTACTCCTCCGCAACTATTTTGGTGTTTTATATAGTGACCATTCACTACCAAGGGCTTTAAATAGAAAAATCAATAGCCACAGCAAAATCCCAGCATAGCTATGATGTTGTTTATCCTGTTGTAGGTTAAAACTCAGCTTGAAGAGATAATGCAATAAGGTTGACACAAAAATGGTAGGAAAAATACCAAAAACGGTATTTTTCCCTTGTCACTGTCAGCAATGTTGGATGGATAACTTAGAACAGAAAGGAGGAGAAACAGTTTTTCCTAATTAAAATGGCAAGCTGAATTTTCCTGAACTCCACTGGAAGCCAAATCTCTGAGAATGCCTCTTGCATAGTGGTTCACAGGGACAGCACAGAGAAACCGACAGGGTCAAATATGGTCTTCAATGCAATGAACATTAATTACTTCTAGAAATAATGGATTTGATGGATATGGCTTACTGGAGCCTGGAACTTACCCAGGAAGAAAGGTCAAAACTTCTTAAAAGTCTGAAATAAAGTATAAAAGTTATCATAATCAATGCTGCACGAAAGCTTACATCAAAGCTTACCAAGGAATCAAATGGAAAGCTTGAACTTCAGTACCTTTGATTAATGGGGGCTCTGACTTTTGTGAAAGCTAGGAACAACAACTTGTCCTCTTATTTGTGTTTTCTGTTTTTACCAGCATCTTCCTTGTTTCCTCAATTTAAGACAACTGTTATTCTTCAAGAAGCTCACTTCTTGTAAACATTCTGTTTCGCCCTTAGTCACGACAAGTTATTGAATATATTCATTGGATAATTTGGTCCAGTTCAGTGAACTAGAGAATATTCCTGAAGGCCACTGATTTGAAGTAATTCTTTTTCCCCTTTTCCCAATTCTTTGTTTATTCTGTGTCTCACAAACTTTTTCTAAAGTCAGTTTGCTTTTAAAAGAACTTCCCCCTTTTTTAAATCCCTTATCTACAATACTTCTAACATCATTGCTAAACATACTACCAGTAATTACATGAATACTAAAGTTGTTTTTTTTTCCGATGGCCTCAGGGTGCTTTATAATATTTTCTTTACAAGTTCAATAATAATTTGTGTGTGTGTGTACACACACACACAAAACAATCAAAGCTTTCTGTACTAAAACATGATTGAACAGCTTAAGCAGACAATTGCTACATAATTACAGTCATGCATGCAGTAATCATTGAATATAATGTTACATACAACTTAAAAGTCAAAGTGTGTTTTTTGTAAGCTAATTAGAAACTACGCTGAGCCACCAAAACAAATGATCTGATGAAGAAAAGGATGTTAAAATCCAGGTATCCATTTAATTGTAACAAAGGGATATTATTTTGAATGGGCAGAGCTGTTTTACAGTACAATACAGATCATTCAATATTTTTTTTTTAAATCAAGTTAAAGAAACAATTAAAAAAATTTCCCTGAGTTAAGATACTGTGCATCTGATTCTTGAAAATATAAACCTTGAAAATGGCAGGGTGGAGTAGCTTACAATGAAAATAGGGAAAGACTATCAACAATAACTCTAACAGGAGACTCTACAGTTAGACTAGATCTTTTCCCCCTCATTCAATGTAGTCAGCACTACATTTAGTCAAAAAGTCAAACCAAATGTACAAGCAATGCCACCATACCATTGATTTCTACATATTTCCTGGTAAAGGCCAGAAGTCACCACATTCTTTTTAATACAAGGGCAAGTGGGGGAAAGGAAGAGACTATGTAAATATTTAATCCTTCAATGAGCCACCACCTAGCATTATCTCCACTAGACAGCATCTTTTACCCACTCCCTGGCCCCCACTCTCTCCAGCTGAGGGAGGCCTCTACCTTCAGAAGTATAGAATTCCCATGTATATACAAAAATATAGTCAGATTCTCATCTGATCTAAACTACTATACTCTTATACTTTCATATAAGTCAATAGCATTAACATGCTTCCACTAAGGGTAATGAATTTATGTTTCTTCAAACTTTATGTCATGAAATGTTTTCCAAGCAGATATGATTTTTTCCCCCAGTTAAATCCTGAGAACATAAGTGTTAAGACAATACAAAGGTATACACATACTTTTTTAAAATGTCTGGGGTTAGCTTTTCACCAAAAAAAGCCCCAAAAAACACACCCCACCCCCCCAAAAAAACCCAAACCACATCAGAAGAATATTTAAAACCTATGTTGCTGGTGTGAAAAAAAACTTTCTACTCTAAGAAGTAATGGATTGTCTACTTTTTAGGATTAGTTACTGTTCCTTCAAACAAATACTTTCAGATATCTGAGAAGTAAGGAGCATTTGCATTAAATAGTGAAAGAGAAATATTACTAGGCTGGTTTAGATAGTAAATAAGTAAAGGAGCAGGGCATAGATTTGGTATATGAGATTTCTGAAGCATCCAATATTACAATAAGTTGTGTCACTGGCACTGCCAGAAAAGTTAGGCTGCAAAATGATCGCTTCAGAAGCTATTTTTTAAACAGGCTCAACACACAAGACATCACCACTTCCCTTCCACCCCTTGAGAGATGGAGAAAATGAGATGTCAGCAATCAACAGAGCCAATACAGATTTGATGCAGCATCTGACAGCATTTATTTTAATAGCACTTTCTCACCCTACTGTCCAAAGAAATATGCTGACAAAGCTCCTCAGGCAACTGGGACGTGTCACTATGGTCTCATCTTCAGAAAAGAATCTCCTGAAAACAAATTATACAACAGAAAACATGAAGTTAAGCTTTCTTGTTTACTAGTGAATCCAGTTCTTGAGGAATCAATGATCCAAACTCGACAGAGCAAAGATTAGTTTGCTGCAACTTCTTTGAGCCAATGGGACATATGATGTTCTATTATAATTTCAGCACAGCTGATCATAAGGCGTTTAGGGAGGTTTGATACCATTCTGTTTCACTAAGCATTAAACATATTAGTAGCCTCCTAAAAAAAGTGCTACCCAGATAAGTTTGTATTTCATGGAAGATATTTTAAGAAAACATCAAAAGATGAACAGACAAGGAAAACATTCCCACTTACTTCAAACCCATTCACTTAAATGCCATAATTAGGTGTCCAATAAGGTGAATTATTTCTGCTTACTTCAAACACCTATATCAATGTTTTTAGCCAGGAAGCAGACGAATATTGCTATCGGGTCAATCCACACAGAAATATCTCCATTACATTAAATATAGGAAGTGAGCACTGACTCTTTCTCAGAAAATTAAGATTCTCCTATTAAAGAATCAAAGAATCACAGAATCATTAAGGTTGGAAAAGACCTTTAAGATCATCAAGTCCAACCATCAACCCAACACCACCATGCCCATTAAACCATGTCCTGAAGGGCCACATATACACGTTTTTTGAACACTTCCAGTGATGGAGACTCCACCACCTCCTTGGGCAGCCTGTTCCAATGCTTCACCACTCTCTCGGTGAAGAAATTTTTACTAATATCCAGTCTAAACCTCCCCTGGTGTAACCTGAGGCCATTTCTTCTTGTTCTATCGCTAGTCACTTGGGAGAAGAGACCGACACCCACCGCGCCACAACCCCCTTACAGGTAACTGTAGAGAGTGATAAGGTCTCCTCCCCTCAGCCTCCTCTTCTCCCGATTGAACAACTCCACTTCCCACAGACACTCCTCATAAGACTTGTGCTCCAGATCCCTCATCAGCTTCATTCCGTTGCCCTTCTCTGGACATACTCCAGCAACTCAATGTCCTTCCTGTACTGAGGGGCCCAAAACTGAACACAGGATTCAAGGTGCGGCCTCACCAGTGCTCACTACAGGGGCACAATCACTTCCCTACTCCTGCTGGCCACACTATTCCTGATACAGGCCAGGACGCTGTTGGCCTTCTTGCTAACCTGGGCACACTGCTGGCTCATGTTCAGCCGGCTGTCAACCAGCACCTCCAGGTCCTTTTCTGCCAGGCAGCTTTCCAGCCACTCTTCCC
>NW_010544054.1:42702-45833 GCF_000687285.1 Phaethon lepturus | reverse complement strand
CTTTCCAGCCACTCTTCCCCAAGCCTGTAGCGTTGCATGGGGTTGTTGTGGCCAAAGTGCAGGACCCTGCACTTGGCCTTGTTAAACCTTGTACAAATGCACTCAGCCCATTGATCCAGCCTGTCCAGATGCCTCTGCAGAGCCTGCCCACACTCCAGCAGATCAACACTCCCACCCAAGTTGGTGTCATCTGCAAACTTACTGAAGGAGCACTTGATCACCTTATCCAAATTATCGATACGGATATTGAACAAGACTGGCCCCAGTACTGAACCCTGGAGAACACCGCTAGTGACCAGCTGCCAACTGGATTTAACTCCATTCACCACAACTCTCTGGGCTCTGCCGTCCAGCCAGTTCTTTAACCAGTGAAGAGTAAACCTGTCTAAGCCATGAGCTGCCAGTTTCTTCAGGAGAATGCTGTGGGAGACAGTGTCAAAGGATTTACTAAAGTCCAGGTAGACAACACCCACAGCCTTTCCCTCATCTACCAGGGGGGTCATTTGGTCATAGAATGAGATCAGGTTGGTCAAGCAGGACCTGCCTTTCATGAACCAATGCTGGCTCAGCCTGATCCCTTGGTTGTCCTGCACATGCCCTGTGAGCACCCTCTAGATGAAACTCTCCATAACCTTCCCCGGTACCAAGGTCAGGCTGTCCTTCCGGCCTTTCTTGTAGACAGGTGCCACATTGGCAAGCCTCCAGTCATCTGGGAGCTCCCCTGTTAACCAGGACTGTTCATAAATGATGGAGAGGGGCTTGTCAAACTCCTCTGCCAGCTCCTTCAGTACCCTTGGGTGGATCCCATGAGGGCCCATAGACTTGTGGGTGTCCAGGTGGCATAGCAGGTCATTATCTGCTTCCTCCTGGATTAAGGGGAGTTTATTCTGCTCTCCATCCCATTCTTCCAGCTCAGGGAGCTGAATACCCTGTGGATAACTCGTCTGATTATTAAAGACTGAGGCAAAGAAAGCATTAAGTACCTCAGACTTTTCCTCATGCTTGGTGACAGTGTTCTCCCCCCACATCCAATAAAGGATGAAGATTCTCCTTGGCTCTCTTTTTGTTGTTAATGTATTTGTTAAAACATTATTTCTTGTCCCTTATGACTGTGGCCAGATTGAGTTCTAGCTGGGCTTTTGCCTTTCTAATTTTCTCTCTGCATGACCTGATGAATCTTGAGTTGCCTGCCCCTTCTTCCAAAGGTCATAAACTCTCCTCTTTTCCCTTAGTCCCAGCAAAAGCTCCCTGTTCAGCCAGGCTGGTTGTCCTCCCCACCAGCTGGTCTTATGGCACATGGGGACTGCCTGCTCCTGTGTCTTTAAGATTTCCTTCCTGAAGACTGTCCAGCCTTCCTGGACCCTTTTGCTCTTCAGGACTGTCTCCCAAGGGACTCTCTTGACCAGTGACCTGAACAGGCTGAAGTCTGCCCTCTGGAAGTCAATGGTAGTGGTTTTGCTCACCCCCTTCTTTGTTTCATCAAGAATTGAGAATTCTATCATTCCATGGTCGCTAAGCTCAAGACAGCCTCCAACCACCACGTCTCCCACCAGTTCTTCTCTGTAAAGAGAACACCTACTACTTCTTCACATAAACAGCAGGTCAAACGAGGCACTTCCCCTGGTAGACTCATTACCAGCTGTGTCAGGAAGTTATCTTCCACACACTCCAGGAACCTCCTAAACCATTTCCTCTCTGTTATGTTGTATTTCCAGCAGATGTCCAGTAAGTTGAAGTCCCCCACAAGAACAAGGGCTAGTGATTGTGAAACTTCTGCCAGTTGCTTTTAGAATGCTTTTAGAATCTGCTTCTTCGTCCTGGCTGGGTGGTCTATAACAGACACCCAGCAAGATATCTGTCTTGTTTGCTTTCTCCCTCATCCTTACCCATAAGAACTTGACCTTGTCATCACAAGCATGGAGGTCTATACAATCAAAACACTCCCTTACATATAGAGCCACCTCACCACTTCTCCTTCCTTGACTACCCGTTCTGAAGAGCTTATAGCCATCCACTGCAGCACTCCAGTCCTGTGAATCATTCCACCATGTTTCTGTGATGGTGACTAAGTCATATCTGTCCTGCTGCACAATGTGTTCCAGCTCCTCCTGTTTGCTGCCCATGCTGCATGCATTGGTGTAGATGCACTTAAGCTCAGCTATCGATTTTGCCCCCAAGATCAGCATGCCACCCCTAGGCTCATCTCTAATGAGCCTGTTTTTATTCCCTTCCCCCTTCAAGTCTAGTTTAAAGACTTCCTGATGAGGCCCGCCGACTCATAAGCAAGAATCCTTTTTCCCCTGGAGACAGTTGAACACCATCTGCTGCCAGCAGGCCCAGTGTCGTGTGAACTGCCCCATGGTCAAACAAATCAAAATTCCGCTGGTGGCACCAGCCTCTGAGCCATGTGTTAATCAGGTGTATTTTCCTGTTCCTCTCAGTGTTCTGCCCTGTCACTGAAGGGATTGATGAACACACTACCCATGCTCCTGATCCTTCAACCAGTCACCCCAGTGCTCTTTAACCCCTTTTAATCACTTTTAGACCTCTTTGCGCAACCTCATCACTGCCAACCTGCATCCTGCATAACCAACAGTGGGTAGCAATCGGTGGGACGCACCAGATCAGGGAGTTTCCCAGTAACGTCTGTCACCTGGGCCCCAGGGAGGCAGCAGACTTGCCTGTGCGTTGGGTCTCGTTGGCGTGTTGGGCCCTCTGTTCCCCTCAGAAGGGATTCACCTATGACAATTACCCTCCTTTTTTTCTTAACAGTGTAAGTCTTAATGCATGGGGCTGACTGACTCACCCTAGGCAAGCCCCTGGATGGACTTTCATCAAGGTCCTCATTTGCCAGGTCCTCAAGTTCCAGAGCCCCATACCTGTTGTGTAAGGGCAGCTGGGACGGTGAGGGAGGCCTGAAGGGGATTCACCTGTCACCTCGAGCAGGGACCTGTTTCCATTCCCCCTCATCTCTTAGGTCCTCTCCTTCTGCCCAGCAGCAAGAGGGCAGGGGATCCCTTGCTGCTTGTGGAGCCTCCACCAGCTGCCCCTGCCTCAGGGATGGCGAGTTGAGGCTCCCCTCATCCCGCTGTGGGGGGGGGAGCGAGCTGCTGTGTGGCTTTATCTGGAAA
>NW_010544054.1:25561-42342 GCF_000687285.1 Phaethon lepturus | reverse complement strand
CCTTCTGCCTGGCAGCAAGAGGGTGGGGGTTCCCCTGTTGCTTGTGGAGCCTCCACCTGCTGCCTCTCCCTCAGGGATGGCTGGGTGTGGCTCCACCGATCCATCTCCCTCTCACACTCCCTGATGCTCCTCAGCCGCTCCACTTCCTCTTTCAATTCTGCCACCCGGCTGAGCAGATCGCTCATCTGGTCACACCGCACACAGGTGTTGTCTCCACTGCCCTCTGGCACAAGTGACAGGCTCAGGCACTCCTTGCAGCCAGACACCTGGACAGCCGCGTGCTTGAGTGGGAGCACTGTATGAGTCATCACATTTCTTCTGGTGACAGATTTCAGCTGAGTGGAGATCATAGCTGGGCCTCTTCTGGGAGGGCAATGACCACCTGTCAAGAGAGCCTCTAGTGCCAGGGGTGGGACTGTGCCCTGCCTGCACGCCTTCCCTGCAGGAACTGCCACGCAAACTGATGCACCACACCCTTCTGATGCGCCACATCCTGTTTGCCCACCCTAGTCACCATGCTCCGGGTTGCTCGCGTTCCCTGGGGCTGCACTTGTACGTGAGGGGCTTTGGCTGCTGCTGTTCGTGTCCCAGCTTGTGTCGAGTTGGAGCTGCCACTCACCAGGATCCGGCTCTGCCGGCCTGGGCGGGGCTGCGGCACCGCGCTTTCGCCTTCTTGCCACAGTTTTACTGTTTTAGGAAGGGTCCCCAGCACGATCCTCTGCTCCGGAGCCTTTTGCCTTGGTGGCTTCAGCGTTTTTGCAGTTCCTCTGTAATAAGATATTTCAGTACTGTTGAACGAGGTGGACTGAAATCCATGGGAAGGAAAAGGCCCCTTAAATCTCATAGTTACCTATACAGGGTTGGCAAACATTAATGCATTCATTTAGCTATTGATTATATTAAAATTGCATGAAATAATTTAGGCTTAGTGATATCCTGAACTACACATTTAAGACAACTTTCAAGTGTTAAGTGTAAAATACTCTGATTTGGTATTCCAAGCGCAGCACATAATGGTCCTGTAGGAGATTCTGACACTAAAAGGGTCTGCACTTTCTAGCCATATGGCACCTTAGGGAACATGCATGCATACTGTATTAACAGGATTATTTATCTAGTATATTTTCCATAGACAAAAGGCAAGCAAATATTCTCAATATTCACAATGTTAAAAAAGGCTAACGTGAGAACAGAATTTCTCTACCCAACATGTTCTACTTCTGCCCAGTGGAGAAAGAAAAAGCAAGATTCCTCATTAAAGTGGTAAGAAGAATTGGTTTATTTGGACAGATATTTTTAAATTTTTAAAATAAGTAATATTGCAGATCAGAGTTACTCAGAATTCCTGCTTTTGGTCCTCTTGACAAACTGAAAATGAAAATAAAAACAGCCTTGACTGATCTTTTTAACTTTACTTTCTGGAAGTTTCTTACCTTTTCAGAACTTAAATCTAGACAAACTTCTACAGAACATAATTTCAAAATAAGAACCAGATATAATCTGAATGTGAAAAATATCTTGTTTTTCAAATGTATTTATTTTTTTCAAATGAACATTAACAGCTGACTTCCATATGTATTCACCTCTTCCCCCAAATTACTGTAGTGTCCAACTAAAAAGAGTGACTGAGATCTTCTCATGTGCCTCCTCTTTCCTTCTTTTAACATGAATTACTACAGTATTTTAAGTAACCTGTCATAGAGGAATTACTTAAAATAACTCACCATGAAAAAAAAAAGTAGTTTATTCATTAAACTGGTAATATATTTATTAAGCTTATTTTAAGGCTTCATTAAGCCTCCTGGTATCTACTCTTTGCTGGGTAAAAAACTAGCTGGACGGCAGAGCCCAGAGAGTTGTGGTGAATGGAGTTAAATCCAGTTGGCAGCTGGTCTCAAGCAGTGTTCCCCAGTACTGGTGCCGGTCTTGTTCAATATCTTTATGGGAGACGTGGTGGTTGGAGGCTGTCTTGGGCTTAGCGACCATGGAATGATAGAATTCTCAATTCTTGATGAAGCAAAGAGGGGGGTGAGCAAAACCACTACCATTGACTTCCAGAGGGCAGACTTCAGCCTGTTCAGGTCACTGGTCAAGAGAGTCCCTTGGGAGACAGTCCTGAAGGGCAAAAGGGTCCAGGAAGGCTGGACAGTCTTCAGGAAGGAAATCTTAAAGACGCAGGAGCAGGCAAGACCTTATCGCTCTCTATAATTACCTGTAAGGGGGTTGTGGCGCAGTGGGTGTCGGTCTCTTCTCCCAAGTGACTAGCGATAGAACAAGAAGAAATGGCCTCAGGTTGCACCAGGGAAGGTTGAGACTGGATATTAGGAAAAATTTCTTTACTGAGAGAGTGGTCAAGCATTGGAACAGGCTGCCCAGGGAGGGGGGGAAAGCATTGGAACAGGCTGCCCAAGGAGGTGGTGGAGTCTCCATCACTGGAAGTGTTCAAAAAACATGTATATGTGGCCCTTCAGGACATGGTTTAATGGGCATGGTGGTGTTGGGTTGATGGTTGGACTTGATGATCTTAAAGGTCTTTTCCAACTTTAATGATTGTGTGATTCCGTGAACTGGATAAGAATTTTTTTCTTGCCCTACTAATACATTACTTTTCTTTCTTTAAAAAAGAATTTAATTTTTAATATTTCATTATTAATACTAAAATTTAATATTTTAATGACACAGTCATGAACTCACCAGGCTTAGCTTGGGACAGATAAAACATTTCATTTTGTAGTCTTGATCTTTTTTTTTTAATTTTTTTTTTTAATCTAGATTTTTCAGTAGCTAAAAAATGCTATTTAAAAAAATATTTTAAAACATGATATTTCAACAGTTTTAGAAACTCTTCCCTTTCCATTGTATATATTATTTTTAGTTGACTGATTCATCAAAACTCTTTTTGGTATGAGCAATTTAGTTTCAGGAAGTAAACAGCTTTGGCAAAGATGCAAAATGAGAGTAATTCTCTGTTTTTAAGAATAAATATTTCACCTTTGAGAAACTGAATTTTAAAACCTACTTGCCCATATGAAAACAGCAAGATCGGGGGTTGTGTCTAAGGGCTTAAATAATACTTTAGAAATCTTTATGCACTGTATGAATTACCAAGACTAACCTCTCACACTAGCCCTTACTGCAGTTAGTCACAACCAAGAACTGTTCCAAAGTTTTAAGTGAATTTGAAACTTAGAATGCATAGACACAAGATGTTAAAGGAGTCTGTAGCATTTGAGAGTACAGGAACCATGCTTATCCATAGAAGTAGGGCTGCACCTGCAAAATTGCTCCATAACAACCACCTATATTTTGAGAAGAACAGAACCTCTTTTTATAAATTAAAGTATAGCTTAGTATTTATGAAACATTGTTTCTTTTACCCTTTTGTGACTTCCAGATGATGTGGCCACCTAGTGCAACTGATGACTGACTGAATCTGTGATGTGTACGCCTACTGAGTAAACGGATTGAAACAACCTGCTAGGATATCTTGTTAGTTATTCAACTAGAATGAATTTGTGCTAGTGACTAAAAAAAATATATTATCGTCTCCACATCCCTTTTGCAATTCGCCAAGACAACAATCCCTATTGCTATGCTATTCTGAATGCTATCTTACATAGGTAAGTAGAGTAAGGTAAGTAGAATTCTCCCTAAATAGAGTACGATCCCTTACCAGATTCATCTTTTCATGAAGTATCAAACTGCTGGAATCAGGAAGGTTTTGTGTATCAGTCTGCCTTTCATCTGAGTTTTGTCTTAAGATGTAAGAGGGGAGGAGGTAGGCTAAAGAATTTTCTTTAAGGTTTGTGTAACTGAATTAGCCCATTTCACTCGATGTGAATTCCCAGTGATTGCTAAAACACTCACTAATTGATACAACTATAAGTAATTAAAGCAACAAGTTGCTTGAGCCTAGACTGTCTGCGTCAGCAGACTG
The DNA here is from genome assembly GCF_000687285.1 of Phaethon lepturus. NCBI lineage: Eukaryota > Metazoa > Chordata > Aves > Phaethontiformes > Phaethontidae > Phaethon > Phaethon lepturus. The sequence goes on along the minus strand of NW_010544054.1, from coordinate 38,405 downwards.
TGGCAACATGGCCAATGGGAGAATTAACTACTCTTTACTCCTTCATCCTAAGATGAAAGGTCTTTCAAAAATGCTGTGTCCTTTGATACAATGATTTCTTACTGCGTACAGTTACAAACTATGATACGTTGTTATATAGCAATAGAACAGTAGAGATGCGTTAGTAGTGTGGAATCCATTTCTTAAGTGGATGGTATATATGTAATGCTAAACACAATGATACAATAAATTTGTAATCACTATATATGGTTGGACCAGGGAGTAGAAGATATTGTAAAATTATGTACATTTGTTTCTTTTATGTCTTTACACCTTAGTTTTACCAGGGTTTGGAGGAAAAATGAGGCATAGAATGACTTCCTACACAAGAACACCCAATCTTGGAAGCTGTTTAAACAACGATGAAGCCACTAAGTTTTAAAATCATTAATCCACAGAATGGAAAAGTTGTCTTTTACTAGAGCAGAGCAAAGCGTGAAAATACTTAAAAAGTTTCTTCATTCACAGTAAATAAGATTTGCCAGAATCTATGAGGTATAATATCAGTGAGCTGACAGGAAGACAAGCAGAGAGAGAGGGAAGCCTGAAAGTGTCTCTATGGAAGTTTAGTCTAAGGTCCCCACATAAATGGTGAGATTCCTAAAGGCAAATAAGGACTTGGAAAAGAATTGTTTAAGATACGGTCTTTTCAAAATACTTTAGCATTAAACAAATATAGCTTTGTCTTGATGAAATTATTTTACTATAGAGTATTATGGTCATAATTCAAGGGGGAGGGGGATTGTAGAGCCTGGACACAAATCAGATCTGCTGAATGATCTAAGCTGAAGAACACAACTGCAGTCTGTGAACTGTTTCTACCACACACAATGGATATCATCGGGTGCTAAACTTGAGACTAAATGAACTTGAGGACAAGCAGCTGCCATTTATCCAGTAATGACAACGCTTACATGCAGTCCTGATATCTCACTGGTTAGGTTGGACACCTAGTTGAGTCTCTCCATGCCTTTAGGAAATAAACAATGCTTACCTTCCCTCTGCCATGTCAGCATGATAAAAATATTAGTGTTTAATAAGTATTTTTATTCTCTAGGAAGGCAGGAAAAAACAAAATTGCTACAAGTAATGTCTAAAATCAACTTGCGTAGTTTTACAAGCTGGTTAACAAATGTGACTATGATAATCTTTTGACATTAGCACAATATTTCTTCTCACTTTAAAGAGATCCAGCATACTTTTCACACTTGATCTATATTGGAATAATTTCTTCTACCACTGTACGAACACATAGTGACTATGTAACCACATCATGCAATAGAGAGCTGCTAAATATCTCACCAACCAAGTAAAGCTGAGGGGAAAAAAAGGTGATATGATACATATAACACATGGTCTGAACTTAAGTCTCAAACCCTGTCTGAAATGCAGAATCTGTTATAACTGAGGAAGCCAAAATAGGGCAACGATAGAAAAGAGTTCATCACTCGCATCTTGCAAGTCTAATACGTCTTAACCACAGCAGTGCAGTAGTTCATATAAACAAGAAAAGGATCTTCCTAGGCAAGAAGCAGCTCTAAACTGGTTATTTCTGTTTAGAACCTTCCACTGTGTAAAAGCAGATTCTCTCACATAGTATTCACCCAATAATATCAAGGTCCTTACTGAAATACTAAGTTCCTTTTATATATACCTTCAGAGACTATGACCTGTGTTCCACTTCACAAATACAGAAAACTAGAACAAAGTCATATCTACACCATGATTATCAGCTTTACCTAAAATCCCTCTCTGAAACAGACAAAAAAGCCAGTCATGGATTTGAAACTGGGTATGTATGTTAGCAGAGCAGTAAGCTCAACAGGATTTTAGCATATAGCTCATAGACATACACAAGTTCCTGACTTCAGCTCCACAGATTTAAGAGACCTGTGGCTGCATGTTCTTTATCATGCTCTTCACCTCTTCAGTTTAAAGCCTACCTGCATGTATTTAGGAAAATTTTATTAGCTTAGCATGGGATATCACTGAAATAGATATGGCTAGACTGAATGACTTGAGTGACAGTGAAGAGCAGTGACAAGAGAAAATTGTACTTTCTGAGTAAAGGAGTATGGCAGGTGTATCTTTTTTTCAAAGTCAGGGATTAAAAAATCTAAACAGATTATCTATAGAAATTAATTTTAAGCCATTTTACCTCTAAACTATTTAACCTGACAGTACCTAGTATAATGATAATATCTATTCCAAGGCTGCATGCAATTTATGAACTTAGCAACCCCCAAGAACAACTAAGTGAAATAATTCCGCATGTTTAATCAATTCACTACATGGCTGCTGAACCCACGAATGAAATGAAGGGGAAAAACCCTCAAAGGCCTCAGAACTACAAATCACCCCTTTACACACTTTTCTCAATTTTCTCTCTCACATCATCTGTCCTATGTTTTGGTTTTAGCTTATTCTGTTGGCTTTGAGCAGCCAATAGGATAGCTCATTTCAGACAATTAAAGAAGGAACCACATACATTTGTATTTATTTACCTAAACTAGATTGACAAGGTTTAATTTCTGTTGTTTTTTCCCCTCAATTCTGTGTATATAGCAACCAACACTACTCTTTCACAGAAATGGTCTCTGACAGTTTACACTGCTTTATTTGGGGAAGGATCAGATACAAAAGGCCATTGTCTCAGTAGAGCACTCAGATTTCATTAGTGAAAAGGACAGGCACATACAAGTAACTGTCCTTACACAAACTCAGTAAACTGTTTAAAATTGTGGTTTATGTTGGGAGAAGTAACTTTCTAAATCCAGAGACTGGATATAGAAAAATACCAGAGACCTGCTGGGTCCATTTGGAGAGTGTTTACATTTAATTTTCTCTGTGCCAGACGCACAAGACAGTTGCAGCAGCTTTGCCATCCCCACATGTTTTTGCAGTCAGCCTTATCATTGATTTAGTCATTACTTCCTTGTAAACTTCTTTGAAATCTTTTATCCATTTTGGCAAGTATACCTTCAAGTGTAACATACACAACCTGAATATGTAAAAATACTTTAATTCCAAAACAATGGCAAGAATTTTCTACTTACGCTACTTATATAGATCAGAAACACACTGACAAGCTGCTGCTGAACTGAGCCAACTTGCACAAAACTTTCATGAGAGCATGAACCATAAAAGTATTGTTTAGATAAGTTTAATGACACATCAGAAGTGCATGATGATGGTGTCTTACACTATCTTTAGGTGATACATGCTTTCTTTGTAAACTACTGCAATCTGAGTGCCACACTGATCTTTGTATTAGACTTAAGCGAATATCTGAAGAATAAAGCTGGTCAATAAAGATCTTTTTCATAGCAATTCTGAAAAATTCCAAGTGCATCAGACCATAATATTTTTCCTCAGTCTTGATGAAATGAGTAACAGGTACACAAGCTAAGTAATTTTGATAGAAGATTCTGTGCGGGTGCATGAACCTTGTATTGAAAAGTACGATCACACAGAACTAGCTATATTAATTTCAACTAAGTCATAAACATGAGGAAGAGGAAAACATAAGAAAAGTGCTTCAGAAAAACAAGGAAGAAGTAATATAAAAATTCATTTACCTTTGGATGAGAAAAAATTGACAATTACAAAATAAATTTCTTGCTAGGAGAATAATGATATCCTGCAAAAGCTGGTTTTCTTCTTGTAAACAAATAACATTGAAGCTAAAACAAAAACACTCACCACTGCATGTAAATAAGTCTCCCAGGGTAGCCAGTACTTCAGATGAATCTGTTAATAATTTTTATGGAGACCATCACACTTTTGAAAATACTTCTAAGTTAGTATATGATTATTTCATATTTTGAAAACAAACCTATCATTAATTTCCATGCGGTACTTTGTTTTTAACTGAGTTCTATAGTACACAGGATTGTCTTCTATGACTGAATTAATATGACACAACAAAGTTTTAGTTTGATTGTTTTCCCCTCATTTAAAAAAAAATAATATTTCCTCTTGTATGTTATTTGTTCTTATACATGAAAAGTGACATTTAAAAAAAACCAAGCCACGTACACATAAAACTAATCGGGCATTGGTTCCCTGTGATATCCTTATGATAAAATTTTACACTGGCTACTACAAAATTAGAGAACACAAGAAAACTAAATAGATCATAGTGTAAGAACACATATATGCAGATCTTTTAGGAATTTATTTGCAGATAAAATTGTACGGACATCACTTTCAGGGATGCCCATGCAGTCAGCCTGCATCCACCCCAAGGTCACGATCTACACATATAGCTTGCATGCTTGCTTCAACGAAGGCCTGAGCTAGGACCCTGGAGGACAGTAATTGTCTGCTTTCTAGCTGAGTGAAGGAGCCTGTCCCCATTCGCTAGAAGAAATTAAAAACTTAAAATTACGGGAGATTTTTGTTTTGGTGAGTTTTTTTTTGGTTTTGGTTTGGGTTTTTCTAATTGGTTTTAGTTTGGGGTTTTTTTCAGATTTTATTCTCCCAGTAGCTGTTTTTTGTAGCTATTTCCAAAAACTGGAAATAAGCTCTGTCTTTACTCGCAATACTTTTCTTTCTCTGTTTCACACTGATAATTGTTTTTTTATCTCTCAGCTATTCTCTAGACTGTAGTATCGCCATTCCATAGTTGTTCTCCTGCCCTAATCTCACATATTTTACAGGCTCTAACCACTTATTCCACTGCAACAGCTTTAAAGTTTATCTTTTTCTTCCCTTCCCTGCATTTCAATTTACATAATTCCATTCTCAACAATACATCATTGTATATTGAGCAAACTCCCTTGATAGTCATACACATTTACATTACTTATCTTTTCAGAAAGTCCATACATCATCTAAAGTAGTATTTCTCATTATTTTCAGAGATTAATATAATCTATGGCTATGTTATTCTATTTTCTACTTCTGCAATATTTGTTTGACTATGGCATTATACAGTCTCTAAATGACAGATTATTGCTTCTGTAGGTTAAGGGATCAATATTTTGCCTTAATTGTAATGATTCTGATGGAGTGCTGAGTATTGTTGGTTGAGGAGAAGCCAGACTGATGAGGCCTCATTAAAAAAAATGATATCTGGAGAATGCTTCAGTAGCATCAGTAACTTCATTACTACCTTCATTTGTTCTAGCTAAGTTATATTTAGATCCAAAAAAACTTACAAGGTGTTATACTATGAATAAACTTAAAAGGCAACATAAGTCCTGATATGAAAAGACTTGATATCTTCATAGATGTCAGATTAAAGTTAAAAAAAAAATTTTTTTCTTAAACATGGAGAATGGGAAGCAAATAAATTAGATGATTTCTTCATGATGAAAACCATGCATCTGTGGCAGTGAGATACACCATTACTTGGGTACTTGGCAAGGACACATCACTCTGTACACATCTGCTGTCAGTAAAGGATGTAACCCATTCTTCCTGCTTATTGCACTTCACCTATTCATCAAAAATCCACAGACTGTAACATCCACTCCTTTGCTAATTAGATTCAGATCCTGCTGATGGGAGCTGGCATTACCTTTTACACAACTAATTTTGATGCTAGGGAATGATGAAGTCCAAAGAAAGATATTTCTGAGATTTCTACCCCTTAGGCCTAGAGTCCATCTGAGTTACATGGATTACTGTTCTAGTCAATTCAAGTGCTAATGATCTTAACTTTTGTATCTCACTGGAAAAAGAAAATTTAGGATATGCTACAGAAACCACACACAGGAAGTGATCAGAAACACTTTTTTCATGGTGGATATCTTTAAATGTTTTCACATTTATAGTTGTCAGTGGTAATTGTCATTCTCTGAGGAGAAAATAAACACAATTTTCCCTGGCACAAGGCCATGTGCTGTTTTTTTTTCCTTCCTCTTTTTCATTTTAGATGTACAACAGGTGCTTGCGGGAAAACCACTATTCTAACCCAATCATGCTCACTGTGATAAAATGCTAAGGCAACTCAGGGAGGAGAATGACAAAACTCGATTGCAGTGCAGACTTTTCTTAATTTAAGAAGAAAGTCCTGTGAGGCTTACGGCATTGTCAAAAACTGTAAATATAAAAGTCCTTTAGGTATTTCTTGAAGTGCTAAGTAAAAAGTCCTTTGGGTTCAGAGTTAAAACCAGACTAATGAAGTCTGTCATGAAGTCTGTGAACAGCTTTTTGAGTTGATCTTTGGAGGGAAAGTGTGGTATGAATCAACTATAGTACCTTGAAAAGGGTTTCAGGTACATCATTAGAAGACACTTCTCATTCAGCTCTGGACTTCCCAGATTGCATTCAACTGCAACCGCACAAGATTCTTGTTGCAAATCCTAAAATAAATACACACACAAAATAATTATAATTTTTGCCAGTTGGTGGAAAGTCCCAAGTGCTTATACAAAAAGCACTAGATTATCACCAATGATTTCTTCCAGATTTATACACCTAATGTGTAAAAGTATTACATCCATACAACATACATGTGAAATAGTTCATTCAGGGTTTTCTCCTACCTTGGCTGATCCAAGTATCACACTTCAATATATACTCAAAGAGTTCTCTAGAATATGCTTGTGATTTAATCATCAAATTATCTAACTGCTTTCTAGAACAAGCAGATTAACGTTAATACTATCTGGATCAGACACAGGATTCCTAAACTCACTAGAATTAACTGCTCATCAAAGCAGAAACAGAGTAAAACAGCTGCAGAAGGAATCACTGAAAAAAACCTTTGCCAAAAAACAACACTGAGGGTGTTTACCTCAGATGTGGAAGGCTCCATTATGGTGTCCAGGGTGCCATGAGATGCAGTTCGGCCGCTCCCTGCCAGCCCATCCCGAGCAGCCACGGAGCACCCTGGCCCTCCAGTGCCCATCCCACAGAGAGTGGGCCAAGCCAGGACAGGGGGTCAGTAGGTTCAGATGAGAGCCTAGATTGCCAAACAAGTCCACAGTAATGAGGCAGGTCCAGTGAAAGCAGCCAGGGTCAGCCACAGGCCAGGGATGGCCAGGACAGGCAGTGGCCCAGCTGCGAGGCAATGGGAACAGGAGCTCCAGTGGGGCCCAACTCTAAACCCTCGACATAGAGCAGCTCCTGCAGGATGGCGGTTGGCCTTGGTCCAGGCCTCCCCACAGCACTGCCAGGGAGCCTCTCCCCAAGGCCACCAGTGGGAGGGGGGCAGCTCTCAGCTGTGCTGGCCTGGGTCCTGCTGCCAGGCCCCCAGGGAGGGGAATGAGCTCAGGGCCCTGGCACTACTTCATCTGGACATCTTACAGCTACACAAGTACTGTGCCTCGGTGGTAGAGAGTTCCTTTTCCCACAGGCCCAACTCACTCCCCTCATACAGAGAAAGAAAATTCGGACTTTCAAAAAGTGCTTTGGGATATTAAGCTAATTACCTACTCGGAGCTGGGTAAACACACAGATCAGGCAACAACACTTCCATCTGCCCCTGATCACAGGGAGAAACAAGCCACCAGAGATAATAGAAAATCTACCCCTGAACACCTTTAGCCAGCAGCAAAAGATCTTCAAACACACACATTATCTTTGCAGCAGTTAATAACAATATACATGAATTAATATACAGGTGGGGATGTATAAGGCAACCTTAGGAGTCAACCTGGAATCCTTGGGTCCAATTTATAAATAATGTTTTATTCTTTTAAGAATATTTAAAATCCTTCAGATAAGGAAAATTACTCCTACTTGGGAAATTCAGCCCCTGAAGATGAGTTTTGCCCTCAGTTCACATAATGAGTTAATAAAAAAGGGTACAGATTACCTCTCAGTTCTGTTTGACATGAAAAAGCTCATCACTCATCCTTATATGCATTCACACACAGAGTTTAGATATTCTCTCCTTTTCCTCTTTTGTTCCCACCCGTTTTTTTATTCTCCTCCACCCCAAACTACCTGAGATAAATTTTTTTTATTTATGCCTTGGTCTCAGAAACATGACAGCTTTAATTTGTCACACAGTCTTTTACATATGAAATCATCTTATGAACATGCTATTTACCATAGCCAAGCCTAGCTGAAAGGAAAGTTTTCCTCGTCAGTAGGTGTTCAGTAACCATGTAAGTGCATGTCCTCATATGCTGCAATTTTTCATTGTAATCTAATAACTTATGAAAATAAATTACGAAACATATGCAAAATTAAAAGGACAAGAACTAAAAGACTTTTTTATTATTATTTCTCCCAGCATTAGACGTATTAGATTTCAGCATAGTGCTATAGCCCTAACAGTTCTTACTTTCAAAAGAATATCCGAAGAACCCTTCCAGGAAATTAAGCAACCTAAACTTGGAGGGTGCTCATGCCCCTGAAGTTTTACTCTCACACAGATTGTCCTTCTTCCTTTTCAGTTTGATACTATCAACATGGATACTAACCAGACAGTCATGGATTTTGTCAGCATTATAAAATGTTTGCAATTACTGTCTAAGTATGATTCTCTTCTGTTACATATACAAAGCCATGAACAGGCATACTGTGCACTGTTAAGTAACATACCTGACCCTGACACAGTGGGAAAAGGAGTCCAAGCAAAAGACACTACATTCAATGAATTAAGTGGACTAAGCAAGGGATATGGCCTTGGTTAGGTCAGGCTGGCAGTACCACCCATCCACAGTAATGTTGTGCTATATCTTTCCAGCAGTTTCAGATATTGTTCTCTCAGTTTTTGATCCATAGCTCAGATCACAGCTTATTACCCTCAGGTCTTGTTTGCATTGACCTGTTTGCAATGACTTACCACACTCAGACCGTTTGCCTTGGTCTCAGCTCCTGGACAATACACAGCTGCCATACATGTCACTTAGCATATTAGATTTACAGTAATGAAATTTATAGTAATAAAGGCGGCAGTCTTCAAACAGCAATCGCCATTTGATATTTTAATGCAAGTTGTTTTCTTTCACTTTTTCATATAAGCTATTGTTACTTGTTTTCGCTTTTTATCCCAACACATGAAAGGTTAGTTTTCATAAATTTTGTGGAAGCTAGGATTCATGTTAGCTGTAGTGTTTGTTGCAGTGAATGAGCCCATTAGCACTTGTGGACTAGATCTATAACTCCTTGAAGGCTGCTTCGAGGGCAGGAGAGTGATACAGTAACTATGACTCAGATCTATCTGCACATTCAAGACAATTTCAAGACCACCAGAGGACAGTTCCTTACAGCCATATTACTTTAAAAAATGGAATTTGAAGTTATTATGGCCAAGTGAGTTTAAATACTGACTGGACTTTCTGCTGTCAGAAATATGGAGGAAATTCTTCCAAATCCTCAGTGACAGTTAAGCCAAAACGCTAAAATATAGAATATAATCTGAACACAAAACGAAGAGTGATGATTTTCAGGTTAACAGGGTGCTCTGGAACTATACTGGGCAGCAGATTACAAAGCAACAGGAAAACCACAAAAAAGATTTTTTTCAGATTTGGCCTCAGGTGCTGAGCTAGAGGTTCAAATTGACTGAATGTTACCCTATGTACTCGATGTATGCAGAGTACTTCATACAATAGAGCATGCCAGCTTTCCTGAATGATGCTTAAACTTCTAACTTAGGCATTAATGTTTTGTACTAAGTAAAGGCACTAATGCTTAGCCCATGTTGACATTGGTTTTATCTGGAAAATGTTGGGCCACATTAAAATTCCAACTGTCTCCTTTTCTTGTACATAGCCCTGAAGTATTATTACACAAAGGCAGACACCAAAAATTAAGTGAAACAAAAAGTGGCTGCTAGCTCTCTACTAGCAACACAATTCTTTGCTCCATAGATTAAAAAAGTTAAATGCCCTTTGGTGCAGCTGTCAGGTGGGTCTAAATCTTGTGTTAATATATCTAATCTATCTTTGGAGATAAGTACTTCAGGAGTAAGGATGCTTGTTTACAAGTGGAAACTTCTTTTAGAGGCATTTCTGTATACAATATACTTTTCAGCTAAGCAATGAATAAACTCTACTTCACAAAACTTTCTTCTGTTTCAAATAAATTTCAAAAGCCTAGTCTAGACCTGTCCTTCATTCTGGCAACTCACTTTAAAAGAATTTTTATTGTTACCAAAATATTTTAAGAGCCCTTTTCCTTCAATGCTCATTTGAAGTAGCTTTCTGTGCTAACTGAAAATTCATTACTGTTTGTTCACTTGAGACTTGTAGAGGATTTATTTTGGTTGTAAAAGACAATGAAAAGCTGATGCTAACTTTTTTTTTTATATATATTTGTTAAAACCAGACATAGATGCATTCTTTAATCTCCTTTATTTGGCAAAGGAGAGGAAAAAAAAAAAAAAAAAGAATGATTCACAACATCCAACGTCATGGACTATAAGCCATGAAAGTAAGTGGCTCTGTAGATCAGAATCCAATGTTGCAAGTCCCAAAATGTGAAACTTTTTTACAACTCATGTTCTAATCTTAACATTCTCATTTGTCTTCTAATCATATTGTCTAAGGGAACTTTACAGCTACTACAAATACATGTAATAAACAGAAGTGTAATAAACTGAGAAAATTGCACCCTTGAGCTTTGGAATTTTATACCCTAGAACCATGCAGTCAACAATTTCAGCTAATATGTTGTGCAATATGCTTTGATCAGTTTATGGTCCCCACTCTCTCAAACATAGCGCGGGTATGATACCATCCTGATGAGCAAACCAATACTTGAGTGATGAACAAGCAAATAACCTATTTTGTTTTGCATGTCCAAGATGCTTTCAGATGTGTAGTTTATTTTAATTATTTAAATATTAAACTATCTAATGAAGATCAATATCTGCACTTCTTAGCCTTTAACATCCAACAAAATGTTTTTCTGATTGTGTCATTGAGCATTCTGAGATTGTCTCACTTAGGTATTGGCTGTATCAAAGGAGCTTCAGAAGCATTTTAGGACAAAATATTTGAAAGAGAAAAAGGAGGGACAAGAATTGTTGTCCTCCTCCCTCTAAAAACATTTTAAAAGCTAAAACATACTGAACTGACACATCATGTCTGAAGAACATTATTGCCTCCTCTACAATGCTTTCAACTTTCAATACAGAATCATAGAATCGTTTGGGTTGGAATCATACCCTAGCACTTAGTGATATTGAAAACCTCCAAGCCATCATTTCAAACTTAGTATTGAACATAACAGAAAATACAACTATCTTCATTGTACCAAATTAGAAAGGATCCTCAACGATAATCTCACAAGAAAGACTTATCTCTTTCTTAGAGGTAAGGCTCTTCACAAAAACTCAAAATATGAAAATATTATAAACAGTTTTGAGATGTACTTGTCTGATCAAGTGGAGAGAGCAGCTGTGTACCAGCCAGAACAGGTACTGGACAACTGAGGAATTTTATGCTCTTCTGTCATTTTAGGAAGGTATGTATCTTTAACATATATCTTACCACAGATACTATACCATAAGTATATACCACAGATAGATTTTTAATCAAAGGCTGTTTTCTAGCACTAGAAAATCTGTGGTTGACAGTCATTGTGATGGTCAAAAACTGTAACAGCCATTAGCAAGAGCAATGCCCTTTATTCTTTAAGACTATAACTATACTGTCTAGTAGAAACCCTGTACCAGGAGCAAAAAGGTCTCAACTACGTTGACAGTCATATACTGCACTTCAAATAGAAAGGAAGAATAAGATGAAGCCTATCTGCAGAATATCCAAGGGCCTTACCATGAGAATAACTCTGACAAGAGCAGGGAAATCATAACAAGTTCTTCCATTAACTAATGACTACACTTTAAAGAACTTTTCCCAAAAAATTCATAATGCTTCTGCCAGGAGGACAAGTGAGCAAAATATTAGTATTTCTATTACCCACAAGATTTCAGTTTCCCTTGTCCACCTTCCAGATCAGGATTTGGCACTAGCTAACACAGGCCTTACACATAGTAGTGATGATGATGGGACTCTTTCCAATAACTAGATCCAGGAACTACTTCCTGATGACATTCTCCAACCCTGAATAAGGATTGGCTAGCCAGCTTAGACACACTTGTACAAGACCAGCAACTTGTGAAAATTATATTTGGTCCTGGCTGTTCTCATGTCTGGCTTGGTAAGCCAAATGCTATCTCCATAGCAAAGCATTCCTTAAGGTAGTCAGACTCAACACACAGAAAACAGATTCAACACAGAAAGCAGCCAAAAGGATGACAGTAAGCAATGATCTGCCTTTAGTCCATACTTGTCCCTTTCTCTAGTATCTGCATGTTGCCTCCTGCTGGTGACCCAGTGGTCACAAAAAGCTACATGAAAATTCTGTTCTACAAGACAATTTTAACATTTTTAAACAACATTTTTAACAAAATTGATATTTTAAAAGATTACTTACAAGTCCGTTTTGATTTGCAGCCCAGCTTCCAAAGGTAGAATGTCTTCTGAGTCCTGCTTTATTTTCAGTCAAATTCTAAGCTTGCTAATAAAGCCCCACTTAATTTCTGTGGCTATGTTAAGAATTGAAACTTGAGACACTTCTCCCACTCTTTCTTTTCTGCTTATGTATCATGCAAGAGAAGACATAATTTAAATGTGAAAAATGGTTTCATAATATTCCAGAAAGATAAATTGTTTCCTCGCTCTCCATTTGACCATCAGGTCACAAAGCATGATGAGCTAGCTTTCAGAGATAGTAGTTCTATCCCTCCTCATCACATGTCTGCATCCAGAATGACCACCAGGGCACAGTAAGGGTTAGCTGCTCCTTAAGTGACAGGGAGACAGAAGCCAACTGCGATGAAAAGATCAGCAGGGCTGGGGTCCTTAAAAGAGGGAGCAGGTGCAGAGATCGTGAC
>NW_010544054.1:334-25530 GCF_000687285.1 Phaethon lepturus | reverse complement strand
AGCAGGAAAGTTCATAGCAATAAGGTAGGTCAAAGAAGTCAGGAAAAAAATCTGCAGGTTAGGAGGAGTTAAGGGTAATCAGGGTGAGATACTGTCCAGAGATCACTGAGTGGTTCAGAGGGACCAGACAGGTCAAACCAGGAAGTCAGTCCATGGTTAGGGCCCAGATCAACAGGGTGCATATCTAGGCACAGACATGACTGAGCTAACTGGCAACCAACACTCCTACAGCATAGCTTAAGCAGAGATTGCAGTCTCAGGACTGAGTTTGAATGGAGCTCTTGGAGAGGGACATGGATGGAGGCCTCGGGTGAGGCTGGTCAGGGCCATTAGAGCTACTAGTGCACTCAAGGCTCTGACATGGATAGTCTTGGCAATCTGTTCATGATTTGGAGATAATCTAATGATCTGTAGCAATTACATAGATATTCTGCCAATGCAAAAGGGAGAGTCCAGTCAAGGAAACACTCGTTGGGAGAGCTTCCCTGGAGTTTCTTGAAACAGCAATGAAGATATAGATACAATTTTACTTATCTTTACCATTCACAGAAGAACATAGTCGGGGCAATATTCAATTGAATCCAAAAGTGTTTTTTTTTTCCTAAAAGCTTTTTTTCTTTTAATTTAAGACATAAAGCACCTTTAATCTATAGTTCTAGTTGTGCTAAGATAGCATAGAAAACAGGAGCTTAGTAGAATTCAGATAAGCATTAGACTTAATAGACTTAATGAGAACACGTGAAATAGAATAATTTTTGAAAGATACAAATTCTCAAGCTCTAAGGCATACATCAACCAGGAAATAAGAGAAGCTAAAAAGTTCATTCCATTATGATCTACTTCTCAGAACAGGCATGATCAGAAATGAGCATTTGATCACAAGTTTGCTCCAGTGTGAAATCTTGCCTTGATTTATTTACTTTATTTACATATAAGCTATCAGGACAAATTCTAACCTCAAAATGTATGTATATAGCTCTTGATTTTCAATCTTAACCAGAAATTAGTTCATCTTACTCACATATATTTTCCTGCATTTGTGTATATTAAAAGGAAATATTTTATAGAAAATACAAGAGTGCAGAAAAGTTTCTGCCTAAGTCTAGAAATCGAAAAGAATTAACAGGGCACAAAGAATTCTGTGCATACACAAAACATTAATGCAATTAAAGATGAAGCCTGAGTCTTGGACATAGAAATAAGAATTCTTGGTTTCTGCTTGGAAGAGACACTTGTAGTTCATAACCTGTAGAGCAAGATTCATTATAGATCCAGGATAGATCTTCTTTACTGGTCCTTATTGCTCATCCCAGGATTTCTCAAAACGTTTTGTAATAAGCCTCACAGCGCCTCCTCTGAAATAAAAAATACATTCTTATCCTCACTTGACAGGTAAACTGAAGCACTGTGAAGATACTTGTGAAAGACAATTGGCTGGAAAAGTTGTACAGTGGTAAGATTTTGCCTTGAATTTAGCATACCTGGATCCAAATTTCTTCTTAATATAGTTACCTAAATTAAAGAGTAAAAGTTCAGTCGAAGTTCCCATCACATGTGTGCCAGGCACTGGACTGTTAACCAGTACAGCCCTGTGGGCACTTCTGTTGTTTCTGAAAATACTAAGTATTGTTTCTGTTATGTCAGAACTGGGGCCATTCACATTTTTTTCATGCCTAAATCTGAAATGCACAGATGAGGTATTTTCTTCAGTGTACCACCTATGAGGCCCAAAATACTAAGCAAATGCTTACCTAAGAAATACCTACAGAATTAAGGTCAAAAGAAAATACAATTGTAATTGCCTGTTTCATGCTAAAATTTGTCCAGAAGAGGATCTTTGCCTCTTTATTAACCTTTACTTGGCATGTAGGGGTTTGGGCTGGTGCCTCATCTTCCTCTTGTCTTTTCAGAGAAACCAAAGAGCCCTCTTCAGCTTGTAAAAGGAACAACTTTGTAAAAGGAACAACTGTTCTCACACTGGAGGGCTTTTATAGTTCCTCTCTCATACTTACTGTCATCATAACTATGGATACTCTCCAGATACTGCATATATATATAAACCCTACAGTTCAGATGCCTAACTTGGTTGCTAGTCCAAGAGTCAGGAAACTCCTTTTGTGGATCTCATGTTCAGCCTGTGTCTTATTTCTTTATTTGTGCAATAGCATTAATAACATCTTTCTAGTTCACAGTGTAATGAATACTTTAAACACTGTGAGTGTTGTGGTTTAAACCGGCAGGTAGTTAAACAACTACACAGCCGTTCACTCACCCTTCCCTGCTCCCCGCAGCGGTATGAGGGAAAGAATCAGAAAAGAAAAAGGGTAGAACTCGTGGGTTGAGATAAAGATCGTTTAATAGGACAGGGAATAATAATAACGATAAAAGAATATACAAAAGAAGTGATGCACAGCACAATTGCTCACCACCTGCTGACTGAAGCCCAGTTAGTTCCTAACTGCAGCCCCTCCACCACCAACTTCTCCCATTTATATACTGAACATGATGTCATATGGTATGGAATATCCATTTGGCTGGTTTGGGTCAGCTGTGCTGGCTGTGTCCTCTCCCAGCTTCCCGTGCACCCCCCGCCTTCTCACTGGCAGGGGAAGGTGAACTGTCCTTGACTGCTTAGCAACAACTAAAACCATCAGTATGTTATCAACATTATTTTCATCCCAAATCCAAAACACAGCACTATACCAGCTATCAGGAAGAAAATTAACTCTATCCCAGCTGAAACCAGGACAGCGAGAGACACAGAGAAATTAGGGCAGGGTTGGATTAGGATTCAGCAAAGCACATGTAGACTCCCATTGATGAACTTTCAATCATTATCTTACTCTCCCCTTTCCACCTACAAAACAGAAAAGCTTATAATTTTCAACATGGGGTTAAGATCAGGAAATCATGAAACGCTCAACCTTATGAGAAGCTATATACATATATATATATGAGAAGCTATGAGATGCCTGGACTGGGCTGCAAAATGCTGTAGCAAAGTGGTCTTGAACCTGTGTTGACTTCTGCAACAGCCTATATGGTCAGACTTTTAATCAGCTCTTTGACTCATTTCACAATCCAGACCCTTGCAGAAACACCTCATACTTTCCTGGCACACCTCCCATAAACTGTTGAAATAGACAGCTCTGAAGAACTGGCATTAGATTTTATTTATGTTTCAATACTAGGAGTTAAGATTTCTCAAAGATGGCCTCTTAACTATAAGAAACAAGAAGCCTATGTTTTTGCAATGCAGTTGCACAAAGCGCCCCTTAATGGCCTACCAGCCTCCACGCTAAACTGACGGTCTTATTTGCATAGGTAGAGAAACAGTAAGTGCAAAGAGACAGATGGGTGAATATTAATTATTGTTTATAAGGCTGGGGAAAAAAAGTAATTTGAAATTTCTAAACCCCACTTCCTAAAGAAACTTGTCTTATTTACATTATCACATAATGCCAGCAGGCAGAATGTACTAAATGCATAAGGATCTACAAGCTCTACATTAAGTGTTTCTTGAAAGATAAGCACAGAGAGATGCACAGCTAAGACTATTCCAGTTGAGCTCTTCCAGACACTGGCAGAGGGCAAAAGTCATTTCTTACATGGTAGAAACCTGTTATAACCAGAAAACTATACTACTTAATCTTGCTATTAGGTGGAGACTGTAATGCTATTAATGAAAATTAGATTTGATTCCTGACTGAATAGCACAAATGTAGGTATGAATAATAAAGGGAAGGATGCCAATGTAAAGTCTTACTGTTCATGGTTTCTGAAATGCAAACCACGTATCATATACTATCTTTAAGGCAGACAGTTACTGTTACTGTTACTGTGAAGCTCTTTCTCACTGTCAAATTAAGCACAGCTCAGCAGCTGTGATGATGAATGTACTCTATATATTATCTCAGAACACAGCTGCTTCAAGATCAGGTACAACCAAACATGACATATCCGTCAGTTCTGAAAACTGGAGTATGTACCCCTGAACACGGCTAGCAGGTTATTGAATATATAGTCCTAGCAATGTGGTTGCATTTTCTCTACCAAGTCAGTACATGTGCTGAATGACTGCCTTAATTATTTCCATATACTGCATCTACTGTGCTAGTATATGCACTAGATATTGGCATGCTAATGTTTTGCTGATATTACTGCATTCTGGTACAATTTTTTTGTAAGCCTTCATTAAATACCTACTTGTCGTACTTCAGTATGAAAAGGGCAGCTTTTGCATGATTTCACGAAGATGGCAGTATAATAAGTCAGATGAAAGAACAGCCTTGAAATGAGAATAAATTTTTCACTATTTTCAGGCTTCACTTCCTTTTTAGGTAGGAAGAATGGGACCTAAAACTGTACAACTGGATAAAAAAAGTCACTGATATGCAATAGAATGCTATTTTATTCACATCCAGTAGCAACTCAGTGGACCTGTTCACATGTGAAGTCTAAAGTTCTATTAATTTTGCTGTGAATGAATTCACAGTGTCCCTGGTAATGACTCTGAAAAGTTGAGAAAAATATATTAACAGCTGTAGAACCATTTCCAGATCTCTCTTCAGTTATAGTTTTTCAAATACGAGCAAAAATGCCTCCTGTTAATTAGCATGCATTTATATAACATCTTTGTTGTAGAGAGATCCCAAAGTATTATATACAAGTCAGTTCATAAACAGAAAAAAGGAAGACACGACTGGGACAAAACACGTAAGATCATTAAGCCACACCATTTCCACTGAGCAGACCTGCCATCGATTTTAATAAAGGTAGGATCAAGCCTTAAAAAAAAACCAAAATGGGGGGAAGAAGGAAGAAGAAGGAGGAGAAGAAGGAATAGAAGAAGGAGAAGAAGGAGAAGAGGTTGAAGGAATAGGAAAAAGAGAAGAAAGAAGGAAGAAGAATGAGGGAAGAAGGAAGAAGGAAGAAGGAAGAAGGAAGGAAAGAGGAAAGTTTTAAACACCCAGCTTTTCCTTGAGTTCTAGGCTGGTTTACAGTATAAAATTTCAGATAGAAATGATAGCTTAAGGAAAGAGAAATAGATTTTTTAAACATTTTCTAACACTAAGCATCTTGAACTTTAAGACACAGAAGACTTTTACTTGTCTGTCCAGGTAAAGTACTACCTTCTTACGTACTGTTTCTTGCCTTAGATTCCCTACTGCCCTTTAGCTATCGACAGTATTGTGGCAGTCATCTTTACTTCATTCACACATTCTCAGGCTGAGAAGTTTTCTCTAACCTTTGTAGTCCTTATTTTTAGCTGTATTTAATCATATTCGCAACACACTTGCTTCCCTCCCTTTTGTTTCTTCAGTTTTTTCTCTTGGCTACCTCAGCAAATTTTCTCTGTTGGACTTTTCCAACATCTTCCTACATCAACAACTCCATCCCTCCATTTTTTGGAAGACTCTGACCCCTTAAAACAGTAATTCTCTGCACTCAGGCTGGATAAAAATTGTTGGCATTACAGCCATACCATTGTTCCATTTAGGCAACAGTTCTTTGGGTTTTGACAGTCTTCAATGGTCCTCCAATCTCCAGACTAAGTAGTCTGTTTTCTTTCTTCTGAATACAAGACACAAGGCACAAGAATACGGCAAAATAGTAATAGTGGATTGAACACACAGTCACAGACAGAATTCACAGACTGTTCACAGATTAATTCCCAGATCTATAGCTCAATATGGAAAAAGGATGATGAAGACAAAGACGTTACTATATTATTTGTACTTTTGCTTTATGTACAGAAAAAAAGCCAAGACAATTAATTTCATACTTTTGAAAGGTGTTGTACTTACTAGAAAGATTACATGGCAGGTCTTATATCTACTTTATTAAATTTCAAGCCCGTCAGAAGATAATAGCTGAGTTACATACACTCCCCAGATGAGCTCATTGGTGTTATAATGGAATCAAATATCACTCACTCCAGGAGCACTAGCACAGTGAAGTTTTCATGTCAACTGTTTCTTCTAATAATATAGAGAAGATAGAGATTTTAGATAGTGAGCAGAAAAACTAGAAAGAAGTATGGAGATGGTAAAGCAAAAATGTTAGAGATAGGAGTAAATTCCAAATTGCCGTTCATTCACTGGGGTACAAATGCAGCTGACAGTATCAAGAAGATTATGAGGTGTTTATCTATCTCAAATATTATAAATCACACCTAAAAGAAGGTTTTGCATGTCCCTCAGAAGCTACTGCAGCCAAATTGATCCCCCTAGCAGCTGTAGCACCTGTGAGTATAAATCACAGGATGCTCAGTGAGGATGGGATTTGAAATTGAGCTGGAACAGTTCAGAATAGTCTAGTCTGTTCTGAGCTGTATTAATCTGCATGAGTAGTATGAGAAAAAAGAGGAAGGGGGAATAAAAAAGAATTAAGAATGAAAATAAAATTAAGACAGTGTTATATCGTTTAACCCCAAAATGCTGAAATTAGGGGTTAATCCAAACCACACAGAGAGGAGCTGCTTTTCCCTCTATATTCCCTGATAACAAACTTAGAAGAGGACTTTGTTTAATGGTAGTGTTATACCCTTTATAACAACTGAATCTGGATGCTTATTTTAAGCTTTCATTCAAATTGCTCGCTATGTGATCAACAGAGAAGCTGAAGAATGTGAGCTCACCATTTGACAAGATGGCTGTGAAACTCCTGGATCATGTTTCACCATTTATCACAAGTGCTAGACAATCACGTATGTAAATTTATAAAAGAAGACACAACACATAATTTGAGAGTATCCAGAATTATCCGATAGCCATATATAGTTCAAGGATTATGTCTGATATCTCTCAGATACATTTGTTAGACAAACACAGGTAAAGCTGAAAAATAAGAGCATACATTGCTAATAAGCTTTTGAAGCCAACTTTATTAACGGCTAGAAAATATTAGAAAGTCCTCAGCTGAAAACTGCAACAAGAAAACAAATAGTTATTTTCTATCAAATTCCCGAAGAGATGCTGAGCCTGCAGAGTCCAGTATTGGCATAACTTGGGGGTGGCTTTTAGAACCGATTGCCCCATTTGCTTTCTCATTACAGAGGCAATCTAAAGAACCACTATCATCTAGAAAGAGCCAGAAATTTTGAGCCTTTAAGCATTCCACTTTGTTCCAGCTCAGAGGTGAATGCATATTTGAAGGTAAAATAATAAATGTTGTACACACAGCCCTTAGGTAACCTCCAGGAATAAAAGGTTTTATGTGAAAGTAAGCGATTATTTTTCTTATCTGAAATGAGCTAAGAAAGATAATGACTGGTCCCATTTAGAAAATGAGATGCTAACGAGAGAGGCTCTGGATCATGTGAGTTCTAATGCTTCTGCTGTTACATCCTTTTATGACTGAAGCACTACTCTTCGATGAAACTTTTTCTTCTAAATGACACCACTGAAGATATTAATGAAGCAGGAGACCTAGTGAGTTAAATTAACATTTTTAACTTTCAGAAGTTATCCTGATTAATATTAATTAGGACACAGAAAGTATAATAGCTAACACTAATGAATCTAGAATAACACAATGTTTAGTGGTTGTTTATTTGATTGACTGTGAGGCAAAGAAACATTGGGGAAATCTCTCTTTGTTTATGCCCAGTTAATTTGCATTATGGCAAATTTTAGTTACTCCTCCATTCCAAACACAGCTGTCTCAGTCTGCTGTATAGCTTAAGGTGATGTATTAAGAGTAACATCCATTGTCCCTGCCCTTAGGGGAAAAAAAAAAAAACAAACAAAAAACCACCACCAACAACAAAAAAACCAACAACCCAAACAAAATAAAAACACAAAAAACATGACAGAAAAAAAAAAAAAGAAAATACCAAAGAATTATGCAAATAGTCTGAATTATGAAAATATTCGTAGAGGACGGATGTAAATGTCATCTTCTCACAGATATGCACAACTATGAAACACAGTCCTTGTGAAACAAAAGGATGTAAAAACATTATCAGAGACTTTGGAACTGGATTTTTCCTTTGCCAGTGCCATCTCCACAATAACTCCCTTTTTAATCCTTAGTGCAGTAGGGTATTTTATACGCTAATATTCATGGCAACTACTGCAGACTAACACTTCCTCTCCACAAGCTCATATTTTGTTCAGCGTCTCTTTTCTAGGCCCTGAAAACGTAACTGATCACAGGCCAATGTGTGCAGAATACCACAAGAGCATATCAGTATGATTCTATTGGAGTTTCTTTCCCTTCTTTTCTTTTATGACCATCTGCTACTGATCACTAAAAGGTCAAATTACTATGGTCTTCTCCAAAGGGACACTTTGATAAATTACATACTTAAATTAGCTTCCCTTCACTCAATTCACTGTCATTTACATCAGCATCACACTGCTTATTTGGGCCAAAGGTGCTTTTCCAAATGTGTTTTAGACAGGAAAAATATAGGATTACATATGGTTTCTATTCGTTACTGTGCAACTGCTCCGCTGAAAAATAGGAGACATTGTAAAAAGATTTTGAAATTGTGCTCAGGGAAGAATAAAAATGGTGTTTGTATGAGAGGAAACACATACATGAAAGTAAAAAAAAATACTGGTTGAGCTGAAGCTTTAAAAGCCTTTTGTAACTACTTCTGTAACTTCTCAATCTCAACTGTATTAGAAACAAAACAGCTAGTGTGAGGAAACACCTGTCTGTACTTAACTGAAAAAGAGTTGTGGAATTTTCTTAATGATTGTTAAGAGTTGACTCACTGAAACTATTGATTGGGAG
This sequence comes from Phaethon lepturus, assembly GCF_000687285.1. Taxonomy (NCBI): domain Eukaryota; kingdom Metazoa; phylum Chordata; class Aves; order Phaethontiformes; family Phaethontidae; genus Phaethon; species Phaethon lepturus. The sequence goes on along the minus strand of NW_010544054.1, from coordinate 16,785 downwards.
GTTTGGTCCTGAGCAAGCTCTTATTTATCTCAAACTGTTATAAAGCAAGTTTTTTAAAACATCTGTTCACACACAAAAAAATGCTATTAAGTTTAATTATGAAAATAAAGACAGGATTATTTTAAAAATCAAAATTGAAATAAATAGTTAAAACATGTTTCAGAAAACCTATTCTGAATCTTGTTTGGATTTACAGGTTAGGAAAAATTTAGGAAATGTTATTTTTTGTCCCAATTTAAAATAAGGGACTATGTTAAAATTTTGAAAATTCTTATAAAATGGAAGAAAAGCATTCTTTAAATGCATCTTGTTTGCCTGGCATTCTTATGAACACCTGATTAAATTCCTACACAGATTCTTAATTATAATTACTTTTCATTCTTTTACCGGCCACTTTTTTATTTAATGCATTAAATAGAATTTTATCTCCTTTTTTACCGATGCTTATTTCATATGTGTTCTGTGTTGTACCTCACCCAAAATACCTCTAAAGACCTAAAACACAGATGAATTTGTCCAACTACTTTAACACCTAATCACCTTTAACAGTAGATGCTACCTGGGAAATCGTAACACCTGCTGCATATCATTATCAATTTAAGACCACGGTAAAACAGAATGGGAGGACACATTCATAGATGCACATTTGCCTATATAATTTTTACACTTCTAGGCATACAGACATACATGATATGTTTCAAATACATTGGATAGACCTGTTGCTATCACTATAAAACTTTTGTATACCAGGAAAATTCAAATAATTTGATATTCAAACTTATAGTGAGCCAACCATTCACTGTTTAAATACACATATATCCACCTTATCTTTGTTATAGTTCAAAATGTTCTCCTGTTGTACTTTGAAGATAAAAACTAAAGAGGGAATATATTATTTGATTATTTCTAAATTTTGAGGAGGATCAAATGGAGAGTTCAAATGAAAAACAAAAAAAAATTTACCTATAAACATTTCTATACTAGTTCTGTGTAATAAATGTCAGTCATATGAAATCAGGAAAATCTAAAAAATATCAATATATTCGATATGTTGTGTGATCAGAGGATTGTCATTTTTATTTATCTGCTGTTTTCTGAACTTTAGGTTGCACTTGGTGTACATCTGCTTATTTTTATTGCACAGTCCTAATTACTAGGTGGTTTTAGCAGATGGGAGACTTACATTCACCCCCATGACTGTGGCACTAAGGAAAACCAATAAATACCCCAAGATTTTCAAGACTGAGAGGTTCAAAAAACGTGTAGACATAGCACTTAGGGACATGGTTTAGTGGGTATGGTGGTGGTGGGTTGACGGTTGGACTTGATGATCTTAGCGGTCTTTTCCAACCCTAATGATTCTGTGATTATGTGATTTCACATGATACAGCATGACTGTCACAAAGCAAATCACTATCTTGACTAGACTAGATTTTGTGCGGCCTTATGTCCCTGAAATAGTGAAAAGCAAGCAAAAGCACATATGAGGTCACAAAACCTGTAAAGCAGACTCTACCGCACTGTTACCCTCCACCACACCCCGCCGGGTACACCAGTAAGTGTCACCCCGCGCTGCCACCAACTGGCCCATCGCGGTCTGCACACTTCAGTACCTACATACCTGCTGCTCTTGACGTCCTTTGCAAACTTACACTAAACTCCTTTTTCGCATTAAGTAAGATGGAGATGAATGCTGTCCACATTTTAAGTGAGCAATTAAATTAATAAATTGATGGTAAAATCCAAAAGCAGTGCAGCCAAAATGGTCACTGTCCATTCAAATTGAAGCCCTCCACTCCCACTACATTTACTCAGCTTGACAAATTGCTTTCTCTGCTTAAGTAATCCACAGATTTAATTTTGGTTGGAGCATTCTGTTAACAGGTCCTTTACTCACCTACCCATTCCTTCCTGATTACAAGATTACCATTTTTAGTTTCAAGACCAGCCTCTCATTTGAAGCTTGTCTGAGTATAGTGCTTAAATGTTAGGTCCATTGTCCACTTAAGGCTACTGCAACTCTATCAAAAGCTATGACATCTTCCAGTTGGGGTACAGTGCAAGGATCTGATACTCAGCTTTTACCCCAGGCCGTTCTCACTCCTGACATGATCCTACCAGAGCCCTTTGGAGACACTGCTAAGTCAAACCAACTGCTGCCTCCCAGATTACAGAACCCTGAGAAATCACAGGGTAAGGTGGATCCAGACAGTGTACATTGTATTTCTTTTGTGAAATAACAATAATCTGCTGTTACGTTATTACCAGCACTTCTGAGTTGCCAGGCGTAGGTTTTATCAAGAGCTTTATAATTTCCTACCTGCCTATTATACGTGTCTTTTCCCTTTGAGCAGGAAGAGTTCTCAGGGGAAAGGGAAACTCAGTTCTGATACAAGAATCTGATTGAAAACTATGAACATCTAGATTATGCTACTATAGAAGCAGAAGACTTTGCATGTACAGGCAGCTGTTACTGTTTGCATATGCAAATTCTAAATAGGAGCCCCACAGGCACAATTACTATCTGCTTTGTCTACTGGGATGAGTGGATCCTGAGAACACAAGTGGAGAGACACATGTTCTGAAGGTGCAACAGCTTCTCTGAAGCTTTACAGTTTTTCGCCTGTCTTTGTTTATGGTGCTAGAAAGTAAATTTGTCACATATCAAAGTTCTGCCTTTCAAGTTGGCCCTTTATACTGGGCTCAAACAATTACCATTTTAATTTTCACAAACAAAATGGGGAGAATGTATTGTGTCTTTATCTAACTACCTTTTTCCCAGTGAAGAATTAATATTACAGAAAGTTCCTCCAGCAACTTGTAAGTCCACATACACTGAGGAACCAATCCTACACTGGAAAAAGAAGGGATTTTTTGACAAAACTATTTCTCAGTGATTTCTGTGAATCTTTGCTAAGGTGGTTTGGATAATCCTTGACACATAGCAAGACACAAAATTCCACAACTATAATATGCCACAGAAGGAGAACAGAGAGACTGAAGATGATTGTAATATACATATCTTATATAAGAATGAGAGCAAGGAACTCAATAAATACAATTTCCATATCACTCTAGAAAATGGAACTATACCCCAGCCCACTGCAGGGAATTAAGAGAAGCAAAAAATCCCACCACAATTTTTAAGAAAAGACAGCCATACTAACATACTAACTTGCCAGCCATACCTACCTGAACAGAGGGTAATAAATTTCCTTCTGATCTTAAATATAGAAAGAATTTTAAATCTAAAAATATGAGTAGGATACACCAACAAATCAGTTAGGAGAATTTAATTCCAGTGCAACTTGCTACCATATTGTCTCCTCAGGTTTTAGTTCTAGTCATTTAAAAACTGAATTCTGCAACTGTGGAAGAGAAAGGAGAAAAAAACCTCCCTGGCCACAGCAAATGACCAGGAAAGCTTTGAAGTTTAAGATTAACAAAAATAAAAGTGCAAGTTAGAGTCTGAAAAGACTTATTTCAACACCCTTAAGATATACTGGAACATCAGATATCAATATGTTCATACTTCTTATGCTGGGAATTCTTGGACATATTTGTATAACCCCTTTCATAGGCTTATTTCAAGCTTCACCTTAAAACCATTTAGATTCTTTGACTCCGCTCTACCGAGAAACCATTTTAGAACCTCAGTTCACAACTGATTGCAGACCTCCTTGAAATCTATTCTCAATTTATTTATGACCAGTTAATAGTAATTTAGATGGTTTTAATCCTATCCTTTAACAGAGGTATTTTTCCCCTCCAATATTTTTATAGAAAATCACTTCATTTCCTCTCAGTTTCAGCTGGACTACACTTCACAGGCCATGTCTTCTCATGTTCTCTGAACTGCATTATAGCTCTTCCTACTCTGAGCATGTTGCAAATCACATTATTTCTTCTTAGAATAGTATCTGAAACATCACACTGCATATTGCTTATTAAACAATGGCACCAATATTCCCCTAAGGCTGTTAACAGCACTCACTTAATGCCCCCTAGAACCTCCTTTGTCAGTCACTTGCTACCTAACACTGTCAGCAGATAGTCTTTCTCTAACTGACCAAGATGTTCAGATTCCCTCCTTCTCCTACTACCTCCTACAGGTAAGTCCCCAGGTTATACCTAAGTTCCTAGCAGAGGTCCCTTCATGACAAACTTTACTACTGGATTTCAATGTAGAGCAATTATTCAGAACAAGATCACCTGCTGGTTTTCACTGTTGAATGATACAATCTGTGCTTAATGACAGCTCTCACAATTTTCAATACAGCCTTATCTAAGAAATCATTTATCTTATCTCAAAAGACATTGTCATATTTTTGCCTCCAGCTCTGAATCAGAAAAACAAGTGCAAGTTTTATGTTATTACCATTCTTTATCTATCCTTCAACAAGAAGTCATGACCTCATTCTTATTAGGACTACTTGTGCATCCATATATTACGTATTTTACATAATCCATCCATATATATTACATATACATATAGTTACGTGCACCTATATGTATTTAAAAAGACCCACCACATCAACAAATACAAGCCTTACAACTTGAAGGTGGAACACAGTATCTGTTTAACAACTTTTATATGAAACTTAAACACAGTGCCTCCAAATGCTACTTTAAAATTGAAATTACTTGTGAGGAAAACATGCTTTCCAGAATTAAAATGCATTAGAAGTGTAAACAATCAAAAATAAAAGGCATAAAACATTTTCTAAACATTATAAAATATTGTTTTTCTGTTACTGTGTTTGTAAGCAATGTCTTTTTTGTCCTTTTAAGTATTTGAGGGATTTTTAGGAAGTCATGAAAATATTCTCTATCATTTACTGAATATTAGATCAGCCACAACTTAGAAATGCCAATAAATGATTTCATAACTTTTCCAGTAAAAATGAATGCAAACAATATATCTATGGAATGCTGAAACAAAAACAAAATTATAAAAGCAACAGTTCCTTTCAAAACTGTTATTGAAATTAATGACCTTTTTCAATGAAAAAAATCCTTTCAAAAACAATTAGCTATACAAATTATTTAACAGAAATATGTTTAGAACGACTGTTAATCAATCAGTGTGAGTGCACAGAAAAATGATATGCTACATGATTTTGACACAGATGACATTGCTTCATGAACAAAGTAACTCAATGTGCTTAATCCAGCAGATGAGAATGGGAGACTGGCTGCTCTTCAGTCTGGCAAATGTCCAAATATGGACTATATTCCTATGACATTTATTGAAGAGTCACTGTTAGGAAGTTCTTCATTGAAAGTACATATGCATAAGAACCAAATTTCCACAACTGTTATATGCATGATCTAAAAGACCTACAGTTATTTTGTACCAGACTTCCAGTGCGCCTCATATCTTCTCCTTACAAATCAGGTTCATAATACATAATTTTTTATTACTCTCAAGAGTATTATCAAATGGGGTATGATGTTTGAATCAAAGTGTGGTGCTGAACATGTGCCAAGGAAGGCAGCAAAAGAACTACTTTATCATTTCAGCACTTCAGTCTTCTATTATGATTGCATTGGCACCTTTCCTAATGTATAAGTGAGTTTAATTTGCAGCAGTGCTATATGGAAGGTGTGCTGTACGAACCTTGAATTTTAATGTAAAACATTCTGGATAATTTTCCACACAGTATATGGAAATTAGTGAAGTTCATGCACCTGGCTGCCTCTAAATTTGAAAATGCCACAGATCTGCATGAAGAGTTGAGCAATTCTGAAAATGAATGATTGTCACATGGGGACATAAGACATTCCTAGTGAGTTAGCTCTTAGGAGATGCTTGAATCTGCAGCAAACCTGCAGCTTTTCTTTTCAAGTCAACAAACACCCAGTGCTCAAGAGAAGAAATACAGCATAAATACAAGTGCAAATTCTTCCACATTCCCCTACTTAATTCACTGTATTTCAACATACTAATCACTGGAAGTAGGTAAGGGGTAAGGGAAAACTAGCACTTTAAAAATTGTAATAAAATTACATGATTGTAATCACTTTTATTTTACATTCGCCATACTTTTCTTTCTATCCTGCCCCCATCACTTTCTTCTTTACTTTGCCTACTGGAATGTCTCACTCCTCTCTATTATAGTTATGTTATCACCTGTATTACAAGATATATGTGATATCCCTATGAGGCTGAAAATACCATAACACTTAAAATGCATACAGGACCAAACTTTCCATCCTAGACCCTAGGTCAGACCACCCTAAAGTTAATAAAAGTTATTAACAGGGCAGTTGATGTAATAAGAGATAATTTGCAGAACACTAGAAAGTTATGTAAAACTAAATCTTTAGGCTTCTGTAATTAAATGTTTGCACTGCATCCAAGATCAACAACTTTCCTATTGTTTCAGTCTCCAGTTGCCCTGTCAACACAGCCCCTCTGCCTACGGCAGATGGTTCTGCTATGCACATTCCTTTCAAACTGCCACACCCGCAGTTTTGCAAAACAGTTTATCTCCACAGTTTTCGATGGGCTGTAGCATTTAGGAAACTCATCTTGACAGTAGGCTATGTGAAAGCATCACTGGTATCTCAGACTACAGTTATATCTCCAGAAATGGAAGATCAGTGGAGTAGCTTGTTTCATCACAGTCAGTTCCCAAGGCAAGGCTTTTCACCAGCAACTCCCAAAAAACACAACCACATGCATAGCAGAGGTACATCCCTCCTGCAATTCTTTTAATCCTAAACAGAACTCACTCCTGAAGGATGAATCAACTTGCATAGCAGATATAACAGGTGTGATGCTGTTAAGATTAAGATCCAGCCTGATGGAACAGTCTTATCATTTCACAAGCACCTCTTTAAATATTTCATCAGAGAAGAGAAAAAAAAAATGTTGTTTTGGGTTTGTTTTTTTTTTCTTCTTCTACATGGAAGAACCAGCATTTTAACAAAAGAAGCCAGCAGGAAAAGAATGGTACTGAAACATTTTCATAAGTATGTATTTAAAAGAAAGCAAATGATAGGTTATCAGCTTGGATATGCCACGCTTCATCTGATCATTGCTAGATGTGAGCAATGAAAACAGAGTTAATGTTCCATAGTGAAAGCAGAAGTGACAGTAATGTCCAGGAATTGACTTTTACACAAAGAACTCACTGGAAAAGCTCAAATGTCAAGTCTAACAGAAGTTTACATTATTTCAGGTTTTTTACTTCTGCCCTGTGCTTCCTCTTTTTTTTTATCCATACAAACATACACAGTAACACAATTTATAATACAGATTTAGCATAACACTTCACTTTTAGTGATAATCTGTACAGTGAATCAGCAGGATCCCCAGTGCGTGTGAAAACTGCTTGAATTTGGAGAAATAATTGTTATTCTGTCACCTTCATGGGCAACATGTGCCTCGAGGATGGACAGATAATAGCACAGGCAAAATTCAATTGGACCTGACATTTGTTAATGCTACTTGCCTGAACTAGAAAGTGGGTAAGTTCCAAAATAGTTTTTTAGGCATTTGCCTACTACCTACTGGAAGGGAACTGGTATTTAAAGTTTCAGTGGATCCCTGCAGCAAAGACCTTGCTTAGTGTCCCCAGATGTTTCATAGGCATTACCCAGTTCTTCCCATCTGCCCTAATACATTGTGTTTCTTTACCAGACACATCAACCTATTTTTAAAAACTGGTAATTATAAATGACATGGTGGATCATAACACAGAAAATATAGCTGGAAGTAAACACATTTTCACAATGAAACTAGGAAAAAAAAAAAAACACAAACCAAAAACAGGGTTCTCCAGAAGACAAGTTATAGCTATGTACCACACAACACTGTGGAACTGTGGCTAGGTCAGTGGGCTTGCAGACTGTAAGATATAGAAGAATTTAATCCTTTGTTTATAAATTCCTATGACCTATTAGAAATCACAGGCCTGATTTTCAGAGATATTGAGCCTGTGTCTTCCATTGACTTTACCTGGGGATGTGTGTGCTCTGTCAACTCTCCTGGAAATCAAAACCCAGTAACTTTACATGATATTAATGGCCAGATTCTCAGCTTTCAAAGGAGCTACACTGATTTATATCAGCTGAGACTATGTCTGTCATGCTGTGTTTTTGGGTACTACAGCCTCCCTGCTTACACTAAAACAGTTAGAAGTAGGATAAATAAGAAGGAGGTAAGATAGATAAATGAAATAAATTAGTCAATAAGAAAAATAATGGTGTTATTTCCAAGCTCCATCTTGATGCAAGACTTTATAAAGTTGGTGAAAAATACAGTAAAGCAAACCCACAGTATAACTATGTTATAAAGTATCTTGTTCTGGCAAAGACTTTTTTGCAAAGCTCAAACTGTAAATGTGTAGCATGTGTAAATGATTTTTCCATTCTACAGACAAGAACTAAAGAAAAAGGGCTGCCTTCTGTCAGATTTGAGGACCTATGACTATAGCATAGCCATTAAGTTATTTGTTTATAATGGAACATAACATATAAAATTGCTTTTTCTGAAAGATTACTATATTTATCATTGCGGAAAAAAGAAAAAAATCACCATTTTTTATAAATAAATTATTTATTTCTAAATTCTTTCACTTATCAGAGCACCCCTGTGATACATGGCACTAGCAGCATATTACTGACTTCAGTTTGGTATGCACATCTATCCAAATGCCATCCAAGCACTTGAACCCTTTTTCTTATAAATATGAACAGCCCTGAAGAGATCAGAGGTAGCTCATTTCCCTTCTCACAGATGTGAGGAGTGGATGGGACTGGAAGCATCTCCCTTTCTAAGGAAAGGGAAAAGAAAAAACATTGTTTTTGCTTACAGCTTCCCTGTTAACTCAGATATAATTAAATAGCTGATGCCACTGTCTGCACCACACAACCTGAGACTTTGGAGGAGATTGTTTGGTAGACACCTAGGAGCGCTTCTAGGCAATATTATTTGCTGCTACATGTATGTTTGTGAAGAGAGGATAGCTGCTGTTGACACTGACACTTTGAGGTCACATGGGACTCCGGCTGCAATTTTGATGAAATGTACTTCAATCTCAAACTGATAGTTTGGGAAATTCCCTCCAGTAACACAAGGGACACTATTCTGTACACATGACCATCTACCAAAGTCATTCCTCCATTTGTAAGAATTTCATAATCCCCCCAAAATAAAGCATTGAATTATGGAAATACGAAGTTTCAGTTGTGTAGGTTGGAATTCTTAATCCCGGTTCAGATTTATTGTACTTGGTTCTGGAAATGAGACAGATGCAGACACAAACTCCTGTCAAAGTTATGCCAGGACAAGCTGTTTCTCCTGCACTTCAGAGTATGAGCATGCTTGTGTATTGGTTTAAGTTGTGTTTTCATTGGTCAGACATTGACTTTTTCCACTAGTTTGGTTCTGCACAGGCATAGAGGAACTTGCAGCCACTTGTGTGTAGCAATGACACATGGAGCTCCTCTGTACAAAGAATGCTTTTAGATTGGGTATCTATGTTTCACGGAACAAGAAATAGAGGATGTAGAGTTTTTTGTTTTCCCTCACTTTATATTCCTTATCAGCAGAATAAATCTCATTTTCCCCTTAACTGTAAAGATGATACAGAACTAGAATAATTCCATGTCTGACTAACCAACTCTGAATTCCCCCTCTTTTCTCTGCTAGACCTATTTCTTTCTTTCATCTATGAAGAGTGAATGACAGTCCTCAAATTTCAGAGAGGTATCCGCCTCAACTTGCTGACAGACACACTCTGTATTGCCCAGCTCCTCTAGAAATGGCTGCTGGTTGCTACAGGTTTTAGTTTCCAGTGAGCACTCTTCTCTCTAGCTTCTAAAATTATCTTCAAATAGTATGAGTAACCGGTAGCTAGACATCAGAATCCTTTTACTTTTTCACTATGCAGGTCCTATACCTGCTATCACCCACCACCAATATTCCTACATGACTTACGTAACACCTAGTTTCTAGCCATGTCCAGTCTCTCTTAATTTTCCCATTTAATCTGATTTCACTCCCTTGCTGTGTGTTCTTATATTCAGAAGCATGTAAATTGGCTGAATCAAGTCAGCTAATTTGTATTGGATACCACCTATCTAATTTACCTCACACAGCCATAAAATGAAATTACTCTGTATTTTAACTACGTAAACAAAAACAAAGCAAAAAAATCCTCAAGCATTAAAATATATTTTCAGTTCCCTTCCTTCAGTGTGCTATAAATATAAAGGTTGGGGTTTTTTTCATATGCTATATGAAATTATAAAACTACTTGCCAAAGGGTTTAACAAATTTGTTTCCATGTTAAAGACTTAAGAACTAAAGTCATCTGAGAAATGACTTAACTCTTTTTAGGTCTGCAAAGCTAGCAATTTTAACAACTTGAATCTACAGACTTGAGAAGAGATCTATTCTCTGCACAGATGCACATATAGCCATGGGAGGCTTACCAGTTGGTCTTTAGTGCTGTTTCGGTTGATGATTCATTTATTCTGTAGGTAGAAATAAGTATAGCTAATGAGATCACAGAAACCTTCTGACAGCTTTGATGTGAATACAATCCCTATATTAAGAGCAGTGTGTGGAGGAGTAAAGGGGGGGAATGTTCTCACTTGTTATTTGAAATAAGTTTAGCGGATCTCAACACAGTGTATTGCAGACTGATGTTCAGAAAAATCACTGTCAACAGTTAAACTAAAACTGGCACCATTCTTGGCAGCAGTAGCAAAAATTAATGATTAAGTGGGCACAGCAAAATCAGAACAGGCCTGCAAAGCATTTGCTGAAAGGAAAGTGTCCTGGGAAACTTGATGTCAAACCTATCTGCAATGAAACCATGGTCAAGCCAACATTTTTAATTACAAAGGATTTTAATTTTTAAAATATATGGAGTAAAATTTCAGATGGCTTAAAACTGTGCTGTTCTATTGACTCCAGGAAAGCTATGCTAATTTTCAGAAGTTGAAAATTATTTTCTAGTTTTCCAAAACTTCTCATGACATTCCTTAAAAAATATTTGTAGTTACCTACCACCTTAACTTTTTATTTGTTCCTGTATGGTGTTTCCATCACCAGTTGTACGGTGTTTTTCCACCAGAGCAGGCAATAGGAAGGATTCTACTGAGCAAATTGAGATGGAAGTGCATCTGCACCAATGCACACAGTATGGGCAACAAACAGGAGGATCTGGAAGCCATTGTGCAGCAGGAAATCTATGATTTAGTTGCCATCACAGAAACATGGTGGGGTGACTCGCACAACTGGAGTGCTGCAATGGATGGCTATAAACTCTTCATAAGAGATAGGAAAGGAAGGAGAGGTAACAGTGTAACCCTGTATGTTAGGGAGTGTTTTGATTGTATAAAGCTTAATGATGGTGACAATAGGGTTCAGTGTTTATGGCTAAGAATCAGGAAGAAGGCCAACAAGGCAGCTATTATGGTGCGAGTCTGTTATAGACCACCCAACCAGGATGAAGAGGTAAATGAAATATTCTATAAGCAGCTAGGAGAAGTATCACAATCATTAGTCCTTGTTCTTGGGGAGGGACTTCAACTTACCACAATGTCTGCTGGAAAAACAACACAGCAGAGAGGAAACAGTCTAGGAGGTTCCTGGAATGTGTGTAAGATAACTTCCTGGCACAGCTGGTTGAGTGAGTCAACTAGGGAAGGTGCCCTGCTGGCCATGTTGTTTGCGAACAGAGGACTTGTGGATGATGTGATGGCTGGAGGCCATCTTGGGCATAATGATCATGAAATGATAGAGCTTTCAATTCTTAGAGAATCAGGAGGGAGGTCAGCAGAACTGCTACCTTGGACTTCCGGAGGGCAGACTTTGGTCTGCTCAGGTCACCAGTCAAGCGAGTCCCTTGGGAGACAGTCCTGAAGGGCAAAGGGGTCCAGGAAGGCTGGACATTCTTCAAGAAGGAAACCTTAAAGGCACAGGAGCAGGCAGTCCACATGTGCCATAAGACAAGCTGGCGGGGAAGATGACCAGCCTGGCTGAACAGGGAGGTTTTGCTGGGACTCAGGAAAAAAAGAGTTTATGATCTTTGGAATGTTGGGATCACTCTGCATGGCTCGACCTTAAGGAGAAGGAGCTGTGGAGTTGATCTGCACGGCTCGACCTTAAGAAGAAGGAGCTGTGGCATTGAGAAGCTGGTAAACAGCTGGAGATCTGCACGGTTCGGACTTGAGGAGAAGGAGCTGTGGTAAACAACTAAGAAGAAGCGAGGAAAACAGGAACACCTGCAAGCAGCAATCCTGACTGTGTGAGGGGCGCGTGGACAGCGCGTGATATTTTGTATATAGCCAATTGCAATAATGTGTGTAACAAGCTGTAACCAATCATGAGTGTGTGCGCAGTGACTAAGCGAAAATTATGATATATATTGGAGTCAGACAAGACAATAAACGGCTTTGGAATATAACTCTCATAGAGTTGTGAAGTCCATCCTTCTCCCGCATTGGAAGAAGGGGCAGGCAACTCAGAAGGACTACAAGAATGTCATAAGGTTATGCAGGGTGAAAATTAGAAGAGCCAAAGCCCAACTAGAACTTAATCTGGCTACTGCTGTAAAAAATAATAAAAAGGTTTCTATAAATACATTAACAACAAAAGGAGGGCAAAGGAGAATCTCCATCCTTTATTGGATGTGGGGTGAAACATAGTGACAAAGGATGAGGAAAAGGGAGACGTACTTAATGCCTTCTTTGCCCCAGTCTATAATAGCCAGACCAATATCCTCAGGGCATCCAGCTCCCTGAGCTGAAAGTCAGGGAGCAGAATGAAGCCACCATAATCCAAGGGGAAATTGTTAGTGACCTGCTACACCACTTAGAGACACACAAGTCTATGTGGCTGAATGGGACCCACCCAAGGGGACTGAGCGAGCTGGCAGAAGTGCTTACCAAGCCACTTTCAATCAGGTATCAGCAGTCCTGGCTCATCAGGGAGGTCATGGTTGACTGTAAGTTCACAAATGTGACACCCATCTACAAGCAGGGCTGGAAGGAGGATCTGGAGAACTACAGGCCTTTCAGTCTGACCTTGGTGCTGAGAAGGTTATGAAGCAGGTTATCTTGAGTGCCACCATGCGGCACATACAGGACAACCAGGTGATCAGGCCCAGTCAGCATGGGTTTATGAAAGGCAGGTCCTGTTTGACCAACGTGATCTCCTATGACCAGATGACACATCTAGTGGATGAGGAAAAAGCTGTGGATGCTGTCTATCTGGACTTTAGTAAAGCCTTTGACACCATCTGCCACAGCATTCTCCTGGAGAAACTGGCTGCTCATGGCTTGGACAGGTGGGTAAAAAACCATCTGGATGGCCAGGCCCAGAGAGTTGTGGTGAACGGAGTTAAATCCATTTGGTGTCCAGTCACAAGCGGTGTTCCCCAGGGCTCAGTATTGGAGTCAGTATCTTTATCAATGATATAGATGAGGGGATCTAGTAGCACCCTCTGTAAGTTTGCAGACGACCCAAGCTGGGTGGGAGTGCTGATCTGCCCAAGGGCAGGAAGGCTCTGCAGAGGGATCTGGACAGGCTGGATCAATGGGCTGAGGTCAATCATATGAGGTTAAAAAAGGCCAAGTGTTGGGTCCTCTACTTGGCTCACAACAACCCCGTACAATGCTACAGGCTTGGGGAAGAGTGGCTGGAAAGCTGCATGGTGGAAAACAGACCTGGGGGTATTGGTCAACAGCTGAATATGAGTCAGCAGTGTGCCAAAGTGGCCAAGAAGGCCAATCACATTCTGGTTTGTATCAGAAATAGTGTGGCCAGTAAGACTAGGGAAATGATTGTACCCCTGTACTTGGCACTGGTGAGGCCGCACCTTGAATACTGTGTTCAGTTTTGGGCTCCTGTGATGAGCTAATCTCTCAGATGAAGGATTGGTCATGTCTCAAGCATTGTTCTCAAGAGATATGTGACTGCAGAGAGTGCACAGGTGTTGCAAAACCAGCTATCCCAGTGATGGACATAGCACGGGTCCTGTGTAGGAGGGTTGGTGTGCTTCTCCCAACCCCCTCAAAAGCAACTGGTGTATCTTAAGGTCAATGTCAGTTAACTCCCAAATGGGAGGGGCTCGACCACCAGAGACCCTCTATGCACCCCCCCACCCCGTAAACAAAGGTTCTAGATGGTTAGACTGTACATGAACTAAGGGGTGTTACCTGACAGAAACAGGCTATATAAAGCCACAGGTTTGCCTGGCGGTAGCACACGCACACTCCACCACTCCAACACTAAGAAGACTATGACTATGCTGGATCCGGGGATGGTGATATCTTCTCTCTCTTCTCCACCCTCTCTCTCCTCCTCTCTCTCTCTCCTTTCTCTCTCCTTTTTCCCGTGTTAACAAGACAAAAAGTTACTTAGGTCCTAATGTTATTTAGGACCCTTTGGCCAGTTGCTGCATTCTCCATTACTTACAAGTTAATGAAACATAAGTAATTGCCTCAAAATAGTTGTTGTTGCTGCTCCTGCCCCAGGCCCTGCCAAGCGGGACAGAACAGCTCCTAACTATAAGCAAGACACTGAGGTGCTGGAGCATATCCAAAGGGCAACGAAGCTGGTAAAGGGTCTAGAGCCCAAGTCTTATAAAGAGCAGTTGAGGGAACAGGGGTTGTTTAGTATGGAGAAAAGGAGGCTGAGGGGAGATCTTATTGCTCGCTACAACTACCTGAAAGTGGGTTGTGGTGAGGTGGGTGTTGTTTTTTTCTCACAAGTAACAAGAAGTAGGATGAGAGGAAATGGCCTCAAGTTGCACCTGGAGAGGTTTATATTGGATATTAGGAGAAATTTCTTCACCAAAAGGGTTGTCAAGCATTGGAACAGGCTACCCAGAGAAGTTGTTGAGTCATCATCCTTGGAGGTATTTAAAAGACGTGTAGATGTGGTGCTTAGGGACATAGTTTAGTGGTGCACTTGGCAGTGTTAGGTTAAAGATTGGACCTGATGATCTTAAAGGTCTTTTCCAACTTAAACGATTCTATGATTCTGTTCTATGATTTTATGGAAGTGGGTACTGAATTTTGCTTGGGTCACCTGCAGGGGGATTTATTTCACCTGACTAACAATCTAAAAGTCAAACATATGGTTTTAAACTGCATACCTGGACACCCTTTACACATATTTGGCAATCACAGGTATCTCTCCAGTGGGCCATTAAATCCACAAAGACACTATTTCTCTCCTGTCCACAGAGAGCACCCATGGTGTGGGTGCTGCTGAGCAACATACATCTCTGTGGAAGGAGCTGTGAAGCTAACATCACAGCGTTGCTCAGGAGTCTGGTTGCATCTCCAAGGTGAGCCCCATCACTTAACAGGGAACTGAGAAATGCTAGGAAACTGTTATCATCCTCCACCTATGAACTACTCTGCTAATGCTGGTTTTCTGAGGCATGCAGTATATATCTTGCAGGTCTCAGCCATATGAAGATTTTGGCATTGTAAGTCACAGGGTCAGAAAACTTGTGATCCCAGTTAAAGAATAAGTGTGTTTTTCAAAATATATGTTTTATATCACCACGATCTTCCACCACAAAATAACACAGTAGCACTACTGTTGCATAGAAGGTCCTCCTTATATCTTAAGGTAAAGGAGGCTAAATGTAGAAAAAAGTATTGCACAGTTTTATTCTCTACATTCTTCAAAAAAACAAAAGTAGCAAGATGAAAATTTTAATGTGATGCAAGCTTTTTCTGTATCAAATACCATTAAAGATATTTTCCTCCTCGAAGCTGATTGTCCTTGTTTTGCTGAGATAGAATCATAAAATCAGTTTTCTGTTCATGAAAGCTGCATTTCTGAGAAGACTGCGGCACATGTTACTGTGAGAACAAAGTTGATAACACATTTTGTTTTAGTTCATGGCCAGCCGTGGTATGTGGGTTTTCACAGTGAACAAGGGTCCTAGCAGTTTTGAGATAGCCAGGTGCTAAAGCTAGGAGGAACAGAGGCCAAGACAGCTGACCCAGCCTGGCCAACAGAAGTATTCCATACCATAAACACCATGCTCACCATAAATTGGGGAGTCTGCTGGGAACACCATAAATTGGGGAGGCTAGCAGGGACAAAATTAGAAAGGCAAAAGCCCAGCTAGAGCTCAGTCTGGCCACAGTCGTAAAGGATAATAAAAAATGTTTTTACAAATAAATATATTAACAACAAAAAGAGAGGCAAGGAGAATCTCCATCCCCTACTGGATATGGCGGGGAACATTGTCTCCAAGGACGAGGACAAGGCTGAGGTACTTAATGCCTTCTTTGCCTCAGTCTTCAATAGCCAGTCCAGGTATCTGCAGGGTATTCAGCCCCCTGAGCTGGAAGATGGGGATGGAGAGAACAATGTACTCCTCATAATCCGGGAGGAAGCAGTCAAGGACATGCTAAACCACCTGGACACCCACAAGTCTATGGGGCCTGATGGGATCCACCCA
>NW_010544054.1:0-222 GCF_000687285.1 Phaethon lepturus | reverse complement strand
AAGGCCGGAAGGAGGATCCTGGGAACTACAGGCCTGTCAGCCTGACCTCTGTACTGGGGAAGATTATGGAGCGGTTGGTTTTGAGAGTGCTCACAGGACATCTGCAGGACACCCAAGGGATCAGGCCCAGCCAGCATGGGTTCATGAAAGGCAGGTCCTGTTTGACCAACCTGATCTCCTTCTTATGACCGGGTGATCCACCTAGTGGATGAGGGAAAGACT
>NW_010544053.1:0-15960 GCF_000687285.1 Phaethon lepturus | reverse complement strand
GGTGGAGTTACCGTCTCTGGAGGGATTCAAAAAACGTGTGGATGTGGCACTTCAGGACATGGTTTAGGGGACATGGTGGTGCTGGATTAATGGTTGGACTTGATGATCTTGAAGGTCCTTTCCAACCTAGTGATTCTGTGATTCTGTGATCATTTTGGTGGCCCTCCTTTGGACTCGTTCCAACAGGTCCATGTCTTTCCTGTGTTGATGGCTCCAGAGCTTGATGCAGTACTGCAGGTGGGGTCTCACAAGAGTGGAGCAGAGGGGCAGAATCACCTCCCTTAACCTGTTGGACATGCTGCTTTGGGTGGAGCCCAGGATACGGCTGGCCTTCTGGCCTGCGAGTGCACATTGCCTGCTCATGTCCAGCTTTTCATCCACTAGTACACCCAAGTCCTTCTTGGCAGGGCTACTCTCAATCCCTCCATCCCGCAGCCTGTATTGATGCCAGGGTTTTCCCTGACCCAGGTGCAGGAGCCTGCCCTTGGCCTTGCTGAACCTCTTGAGGTTCACACGGGCCCTTTCCTCAAGCTTGCATCCCATCCCTCAGGCATGTCAACCACACCACTCAGCTTGGTGTTGCCTGCAAAATTCCTGAAGGTACACTCGATCCCACTGTTTATGTCACTGATGCACATATTAAATGTACTGGTCCCAATACAGACCCGCCTCGGGACACCACTCATTACCGACCTCCCTCTGGACATTGAACCATTGACCACTACCCTCTGGATGTGACCATCCAACCAATTCCTCATCCCCCAAACAGGCCACCCATCAAATCTGTATCTCTCCAATTTCAAGAGAAGGTTGTTGTAGGGGACTGTGTCAAAGGCTTTACAGAAGTCTGGGTAGACTATATTGGTAGCTCTTCCCTTGTCCATTGATGTGATCACTCCATCCTACAAGGCCTGCTTTGTCAGGCAGGACTTGCCTTGTTGAAGTCATGTTGGCTGTTGTGAATCATCTCCTTGTCCTCCCTGTGCCTTACCATAGCTTCTAGGAGGAGCTGTTCTATCGTGCCTTAGCATAGCTTCTAGGAGGAGCTGTTCTATCATCTTCCCAGGCATACAGGGGAGGTGGGCAGGTTGTTAGTTAGCAGTGCCCTCCTTGTTACCCTTTTTAAAAATGGGTGCAATATTTCCCTTTTTCCAGTCTCCAAGGACTTCACTTGACTGCCAGCACTTTTCAAATATCATGGAAAGTGGCTTGCCAACTACATCAGCCAGTTCCCTCAGGACTCTGGGATGCATTTTGTCAGGTCCCATAGACTTGTGTATGTTTGGATTTCTCACGTGGTCTTGAACCTGATCTTCTCTTACAGTAGGAGGAACATTGCTCCTCCAGTCCCTGTCTATCAGCCCATCCCCTTGAGAGGTATGGGAAGAGACATTGCCAGTGAAAACTGAGGCAAAGAAGTCATTGAATACCTCCGCTTTCTCATTTGTTATTGTCAGTTTGCAGTTAAGGGAGGATGGGACAATGTTTGGGTTTCTAGTGTTTTTTTCTTCCCAAGTAACTTTAAACGAGTCTTACTTTCCTGGAAATTGCTAAACATCTGCCTGCTGAGAGGAAGTAGTGAATGAATTTCTTATTTCACTTTGCTTGTCTGTGCAGCTTTTGCTTTTGCTATTAAACTGTTCTCATCTCAACCCATGAGTTTTTTGACTTTTACTCTTCCAATTAGCTCCCCCATCCCAGCAGAGGGGGAGTGAGTGAATGGCTGTGTGGGGTTGAGATTCCTATTGGGGTTAAACCACAACAAGGTTTTGGTTAAATCAAACAAATCACAGAACAATAGTCTGGATGCATTACCTTCCATAGAGCAATATTTTCTTCAGAAAGTTACAAATATTTGTGGTCTGGATTTTTGGATATTTGGAGACCCATTCTGCTTGAAGACTAGAGGATAAGAAAAGGATAAAAGTGAGAGTTCTGGGGATTGAAGAGGATGGAAGATGGGAAAGAGAGTCCTTTTACTAGAGTATCAAAACAAGACTTTAAACTGGAGTTTAGTAATGAATAGAAACTAAAGTATTAAACCAAATTAATCTTGTCATTAAAAATGTGAAGGATTGTTCAGCCTTGAGAAGAAGGCTGGGGGGGATTCGTTGGACAGCTGTTTATGTTAATAAAGTGGCTGGGTAGAAAAAATGAAGACAGTCCATCTCAGCTTCTCTGACTTCTCTGGGAAAAGTGAAACCAGCAGAAGCTCACCATGCTATGATAAGATCCTCTTTAAAGTCCCTTCAGTGACCTTTGCAAGATTAACTGCAACATTTGTCCTTCATTTAGGAAAGAGATAGGGGGAAATAATAACTTATTCAGTAATCATTTCATCTATGTGTAAGTATATTCAAAACATAGTGGATTAAAAAACCCTTTGTGGCTAAGATGGCCAGAAAAAATTCTTTTACCGTGAAGTAGAAGTACTGTAAATTTAGAAAAGGGGACATTGAAGGTTTGCCCTCTGAAGGAAGAGGTAGTTCCTAACACTTATTTAAAAGTGAACGGTCTTGACAGAGGAGCCATTCGTTATGTTAATCAGCATATTGCTAATTCTATGCAAGTCTGGCTCTATTCCTCTGAGACAGAAGGGCTGAATGCAAAATCATTTTTTCTCTCCTTACCACTTTCCTTGCCCTCTTATGAATTCCCATTAGAGTCTCTTGAAGTAGCCTCTTGACAGTTCTTTTAAGTGAAGCTTGATCTTGGGATCACTAAGTATCACTGAATGTGATTAGAGCATCTCTTCATAAAAAGATATACCTCAATGTTGCAGATCTGATTTTTTTTTTTAGTATTATTTTCTCTTTCTTCTTTTCCAGAGATATTTAGTGTGGGGTTTTGGTTTGTTTGCTTTTTTCTTCACAAAGATTTATGGCTGACCTGGAACTCTGAAAGCAAGCTACAAATCCAGGAGAATGTGGGAGATTACTAATTCCTTCAGAAAATCTAAATAATTCAGAGAAGAAACAATTGAATCTTAAAACTAGACTGTTGTTACAAACGTTACTGATGCATCACTGACCTAGTCGAGCCTAGCTTTTTTAAAAACTGCAGCATCATCAAAGGTCATTCTCTGTGAAGTGGAGCTTTCTACTTGATTTGAGTCACTCAAGATGACAAAGGGAAAAGTTCTTGTAAAATCATATGTCTTTAAGTTTTGTCCTCTTCATTTGGCTAGGTCAGCATGCTAAATGAGAGCTGTAATCACACAAGACATATTGATATTCAAACATGGAAAAAGGCACCATCACTTCGGTCCCCTTTTTATGTTCATGTTGCTGCAACTTTTTGCTTCTCTCAGATTACCAGTACCAAATACTTTGGTTGGTGAGCTGCAAAATAGTCCTCTCATTCCCTGGTCAACTACTCTGGCATCCTCTGAATGAGGATTCAGGATGAGATATTTCTCATAGTGAGAAGCTGGGGTCCTCATCAAGGTATGCAAAGAATATACCAACTTTATTGCTACAGGTTTTCTTTCTTTTCACAGTAACTAACCCATGGGACAAGGAAGGATGACCAAGTCTGATAATAAACCTTACTGCTGAGATTGTCCTTTAAAGCTCCTCTATCGTGTCAGTGTCTCAGTTGCCTTCTGTTTCCAGGATCTCATCTTGGTTCACAAAGTAACCTTTGCATCTGAATAAAATAATATCGTCCCATCTAACTTGTTGCCAAGACGTAACTGAAAAGGGAAAAAAGACAAGCATGCCAGTCCTTGCTAGTGAAACCCATCCCTGTGACACATTTGTATTTCCATCCCTACCCCTTGGGATCATCGCTTCAGAGTTTTCATTCCAGCACCACTGGTTACAGAATATGTTGGATAACACGGTGGACAGCAAATGGTGAGCACTCAGAAAGCCAAACAAAGTGGAAAATAAAAGATGGAAAATTAAGGACTAGGTTCTTGATATGTAGTCTATGTCCCCACTTTGGAGGGCAGTCTATGGGGTGCGGACATTGGCAGAAAGTGGCCAGATATTTCTAGCTGTAAAACAAAGTTTTCTCAAGCCAATAGTGAAGAATGAAAGGAAAAAAAAGTAAAAAAAGAAAAAAAAATCAAGAGAAGTCCTAGAAAGAAGGCGTTGCAGTTAGTACATCTGTACTCATAAATTATGAGATCAGAAAATGGGACTGATCCTGTTTCAGCAGTCCTTCAGTGTTGTTGATAGTAAGAGTCCATGTTGTATTTGCTTGTATTTTAAGCTTGCCCTACGCCATTTTGAAGCAGATAA
Source organism: Phaethon lepturus (assembly GCF_000687285.1). NCBI lineage: Eukaryota > Metazoa > Chordata > Aves > Phaethontiformes > Phaethontidae > Phaethon > Phaethon lepturus. The sequence continues at coordinate 11,713 of NW_010544053.1, read as the reverse complement.
GCAACTCCAAATCACTTGGCCAACTGATTTACCACTGGGAATTAAAAGACCTTTTTTTTCCTGTTGTTGAAATGCAAGCTGAGCCTTCCCGAAGAGAAGAAAAAACAGAAAAAGCTTGGGTTTACTCCTTATTTTTGTTTTCTTCTGAACCAAAATATTAGATAGCCACAGGAACAACCAGTCCTGTGTGTTTTATTTGGATGTTGTTAGGTGTAAGGAGACCTGGATATGTTGGTTTGTGGGGGTTTTATTTGCTTTTCTGTCGGATTCTTTCCCAGGGTATTTTTTGTGCCCTGTTTATAGAAAGTCACAGTTCATTAAGTTCATACCATTCATTACTTTTGCAATAGGAAAAAGTTTCTTGTCCTGTCTTGAAGCTATTAGCTTTTAAGTTCATGTCTTGGACTCCTGTAGTAAGAGAGTTGCATAGTCTTTTTGCTGTCACTTGTTCAATTTAACACCTGATGTATATGTCTTCATATATTTTAAAAGTTTCCTTACTTGATATTTCCTCATATTTCTTCTTTCTTTAACCAAGGGCTGGTTATTTCAGAAGGAAGGACAGTCACACTCTTGGTGGCTTGCTAAAACAGAGAAATGAAGGCCAACAGCTAGACAGTTATTACCTTTCTGAAGATAAAATTGCTGGATGGGCCAAAAGCAGTTTCCCTTTATATTCATCTGAAAAAAGAAATTATGAATCTCAGTCCTCAGAAAACTGAAAACTGAAAGGAAAACCTCTGTCTCTTTTAGACTGCAGAGAAACAAAAAAGATGTAATCTCCCAGGGGGTAAGAAGGTTTGAAGGGAAATACAACAGAAAAGGAGAAAATTGTTGATGCATCCAGGTTTATGTACGACGATAAAAGGTAGTGTGTGTATGTAACTAAAACACCATTTCTGAGATCGGATGATAGGGGAGACAAAGGAAGATAATGCAATCTACCCATGAAAGTTAAAGACTACTAAATAATATTAACAAATATGTTTGTTAATATGCATGCAAGTAAGTGTTTGCTGGATCAGAGTAGTCATGAATATTCAGATAATTATCAGATGCTTTAAACTTGTAAATATTTAACTTACTAACTTGTTCTAGTTTCATGTTTTCATTTTCCATAAGCTGTTTGCTGTTCATTACTTGTTTTATGTTATAAAGCAGAAATTTCAGTGATCTATCATGCAGTTCAAATAATACTGTATAGAGTCCAAGTAATAAATTTATGAACAGTTTATGGGCAATGTACAGAACAATTGCTCTTCTCATAAAGTTTGAACACCAATGAACAAGAGATGTCACAAGCTTTAGGACTAGCTTGTGCATAACAGTCTTAAATAATTTAAGTGCTGAATTCACAAGTACTATTTGACCAGTCTTAGTTGCAAGGAATCTGGCTTTCTTTTCTTTGTGCAGGAAGGGAACCTATTTCACATATTTTCAGATCACAATGTTAATTATTGCTTGGCCTCTTCCCCAGTAAGACATGCCCCGGTGTCCTACAAGGATAGGTTCTGTTTTGGTCTAAATGGGGAACATGGTGAAATTTATGACCTCAGTAAATGATGCCTGATAATATGTACTACACAGAACAGTGTCAATGAGGAGAAATCTGTAGCTGTACACAGGCCAAGGAATAAAGGCAACTCATAATACAAATAATGCTTAGCATATTTAAATGCTTGTGAAAGAAGAAAAGTCACTGACTTTAGGCTAGCTTGTTCATAAAAATTTAATTATGAAAAATATACATGTGTACCATGGGAAAATCCACGTGTGAGAGGTGCCTTTCCTCACCTGGCCTTGCCTTGAAGATCAATGGTAACTTTCTCCAGAGAGGGAGTCTCTGTACATCAGTCTAGGAACAGCACCTGAGCAACAGATAATGTTTCTGTCACTGTAACAGGGAGAACTTGAGGTTGAGTACAGATTGCCATACAGTCGCTGGACATGTTTTTATTGCATGCAGTTTCAGTGTGGACCTTGTGTGCAACTGTTCGATTATTTCTTGTCTAGACTGTGCATGCTCCTCAGATCTACTTTGCAAGGGGCCCCTGAGGTCTCACTGAGGAGGCCCTTGCTCATTCACTTCTTGCAGGAAATTTCTTATATTCTGTTTTTTCTGCACAGTGAATCCAGGTCTCATACACTGATCCTAAGACAATTTTGCACAAGTAAGTGTTAACGGGCCTGAACCTAGTGAAGATGATGTGTCTGCAGATAATTCAAGGAAAGCAGAACCATTGCTGGGAATTTGTTCAACCTTCTGTACATGTTACAATCCTTGATGCAGACTAGTTTAAATATACATTTTAAAATCACACAGTGTGGATAAGTTCCAAAAATAGAGAAAGGTGTAAACAGAAGTGTCAACCAGCACTTCTGGCTCTAGAAAAGCCAGGCTGAATTAAAGTGAGAGACTCTGAAAAGTATGAAGACTGCCCAAGGAGGCAAATGTCAGATGACATGTCACATGAGAGTGCAGCTTGCTGGTACTTGGAAGACCAATTCTTATCTCACAAAGGAATAAGCTAAAGAACAGAGTGACTCTGATGGAGGTCAGCACAAGATGAACACTTTCCCTGGGAAGTAAGTAGCAATATCACTGAACCCATAGCCCTGCTCCTGAGTGTGTTATGGCCTTTAGTATGAGACAAAATAAAATATGAACAACTGTTAACATTACAAGCATTTGAGAGTGCTTTCAGCTGCAAGGGTCTGAAATGGGTGTGGAAAAAATATATCACCTGAGACATTGTAGTTCGAAGTGCTGTCAGGTACCAGTAAGATAATGCATCAAATAGGTAAGCAAATTATCAAACTCAATGCACTCTTCAAACCCAAATTTATTGTAAAAGACAACTTCTTTCTTTACCAATAAACAAGATCACTAGAAATGAATTTACATCAATTATGTATGGTAAAAACAGCTCAGCAGAATCATAAATTATTTTAAGTGAATATGTGTATAGTCCCTCTTGCACTTAAATAATAATGCAAGTTATTGAGCCAAATCCTCAGATAGTATAATTAATTTAGGTACCATGAATTTGTTTGATCTACTATTATTTGCACAAGCCACATGTCTGGCTCACTGTATAGACAGATGTGGTTGAGGCTAAAAAGCAGATAGTAAGATTCTTATCTTCTGATTTAACCATTGCTTTCTCATGGATAAGATGATGAGTTTGTGGATGATTTGGGAAAATAAGTTCAAACATTGGTGGCTCATTCTGAGTAAATAATTATTACATATGTTTTGTCAGTTAACATATGCTATTATAATCATGTCCATCATTAAAAACCAGAGTGAGTGTAGCTTTTGTACCTGTACTAGTAAATGCGAATGACAGGAATTGTTTTATGTATAGGTATAACAGTGAATTCTTGTTAATAACTCTAGACACGGACTGTTAAAACTTAGCTGTTAGAAACTAAACTAAAAATGTTTGACCAGAAACAAATGAAATTTATTACATTAACAGAAACAGGATTACATGGACACTGACTGGAGCTATGATATACAAAACAAGAATACAGGGATATGAGGAACAAGTGTAATGAGCAAACATGCCAAGTTAGTACTGTAACTTTAAATATTAGATTACTTTCATAAAGATAAATAAAAGCAAGAGTTAAGCATGTAGATATTATATCTAGGTCATGAGAGGAGAGGAGAGGAGAGGAGAGGAGAGGATGGTAAGGGTTGGATAGGAGAGGAGAGGAGAGGAGAGGAGAGGAGAGGAGAGGAGAGGAGAGGAGAGGAGAGGAGAGGAGAGGAGAGGAGAGGAGAGGAGAGGAGAGGAGAGGAGAGGAGAGGAGAGGAGAGGAGAGGAGAGGAGAGGAGAGGAGAGGAGAGGAGAGGAGAGGAGAGGAGAGGATGCTAAGGATTGTATAGGAGTAATGCATTAAATTTCAGCATCCACTCATGAGACATAAACTGGAATCTTCCACAAAGGACTGGTACAATAATTTGGAAGGCACAAGCGGGTCCATTTTAAAAAACTGTGGTAATGCTACCATTCATCTTTCAAATATTCTAGTGGGCAGGAATACATACAATGGAAACAGATACCTTGATTCTAGATCTAGATTAATGGCTTCAAGTTGCGCCAGGGGAGGTTTAGATTGGATATTAGGAAAAATTTCTTCACTGAGAGGGTGGTCAGGCATTGGAACAGGCTGCCCAGGGAGGTGGTGGAGTCACCATCTCTGGAAGTGTTCAAGAAACGTGTGGATGTGGCGCTTCAGGACATGGTCTAGGGGACATGGTGGTGCTGGATTAATGGTTGGACTTGATGATCTTGAAGGTCCTTTCCAACCTAGTGTTTCTGTGATTTCTGTGATTTCTGTGATCCTCTTCCAGTTAAAGAATTTCAGACTTACCACAACCCATGGGCTAGGATCTTTTGGATAGCCAGGGCATCCTTTATTCCAGCAAATGAATATGAGGCATGGTATAGCAGAAACGGCAAGATTTATAAACCAAAACCAAAATGTTGGAAGTATCTGTGTTTTAGTGTCTGGGACATTAAGGTATGAAGTCTTCAAGTATCTGCTTTCAAGATTACCTATACCTCTTGCTTGTTTTTGAGAGGGAGGGTTAGTTTTGGTTTTTTTAGAGATATAATTTATTAAAACATCTTCATTTCATAAAAAATGCATAAAAGGTAGTGAAAAGAGGGACTAGAGCCCTGGCTTCTGAATGGCTGAATGCTCCAGCCATTTCAGTACACAGTTGCATTCCCACCTTCTCTTTGATCTCATCTGTGGTTTTGCACCAAGGCTGAGATTCTACAGAAGTCATGAAAAGTAGATCCTAACCAGAAATGCCTAAAACGTAGTGATTATATCTCTCTCCTCTCATATGTGAGTGAACTATACAGGAAACAACTTTTTTTTTTTTCTTTTCAGATCTTAGAACTCCTCAAATCTTCATTTTCCACTTTGTTAGCAAGAGCTACAACTGCCAGCCTTCTTTAGGAAAAGAGAGAAGATATCTGTTTCTATCAAATTTTATAAAGAGCCTACTCTAGTTCTTTAGTTTTTCTCAGGTAAAGGCAACTGGATTTTGGACCTTGCATATTTGGACTTTACCAATGCATGTAACTGAATTAGCCTGTGCTATGCTTGGCAAAGGACCAGGCAGATGTTCTAGCCACATTACTCACATTTAGACCAAAGAGTAGGGAAAAATACTGAATATTACAGAAGAACTAGATGCATGCTTGTTTTTTTTATTTGTTTTATAATACAGATGTGAATGTATTCTTAAAGGTTTTGTTTCTGGCCCTTAAATAGTCTTTTGGGACTGATCCTCAGAGTCTAATAGCTCGGCTGGTATTTAAAGAATAACCTTCTTTGAGGTATCTTTTTACGTCTTCTCTCAAAAGGATCTTTTGACTTTGAAAAACAGGCTGAGTGAAGGCTTATATCTGTACTGTAAAGGAAGAAGAAAAATTTTATATATATTCACTCTAATAGAAAGGAATTTAAGAACTATATTTACCCTGACATTTTGGATAGATTTAGGGTAAGTTGTTGGGGTTTTTTTAATTTCTTTATTTCTTTTTTTATTTTGGTTCAGCTGAGATGTCCATTTCCCACGTGTATTTACAGTCTGACATTGGATTTTCTTAGTATAAGCAAAGAAATTGCAAATGTTTTTATCTTTAAAAATGTAATTTGATCTATTTTTTAATCTTAGTTTGACTGTAGAGTGCCCAGAGGGAGCCACAGAAATGCCTTTAAATGACCTAAAATAGTATTTCTATTCATAAAAATGTCACAGCTCTAGAGTCCAGTGTCTCATATTTCTGCAATCTAAAAGTGAGTGCAAGTCTCAAGGGGACAATCTTCTTCCCAGTGGAACAAAGTGCTTCACTATGGCCTTACAGAACAAAAAAGCTATAAAACTTTTACCTTAAGAAAACAAACAAACCAACCAGCAAAGGAAAGAAGGATAGCTATAACAAAAACTAGATATTAATTTTATTTATCCTAAGCTTAAAACAGGTTCATGTATGGTGGAAAGACAACAGTTTAAGGATTGCTTTTTGACACAGAATGAAAGTTCCCTTGACAACCTGGTCACAGCTCTGTAAACAAGATATTTGAAGTTGTTTAGGGATCTGACAATAAGGAAAAACCTATCAAGCTAACCTAATGCACATTTACGGCTGCCAGAAATGTATGAGAGATATACTGGTATACCACAACACATATAAAAGAACTAGAGATGCCATCTGTATGTAGGTGGTGTGTATCAGTCCAGTTTCTGGGATATCACTACATAGTCAATAGGACACATATTATTAACTGAAAAAAAAAATCTATTTCTCACATTCCTTTTCTTCCTCCAGTTTTCAGAGACAAATAACATAGGATTGGCACCTTCTCTTTCACAGCAAATTTCATCGTAACATCAATCTTTAAGGCAACCTGACTCCTCATTTCCCACAGATGTCTTCATCTTGAACCAAGAAACTATTTTGTATACAGTGGGGTTTTTTTGTTCTGACTCTATTTCCTCTTCCTTACATTTCATATATAAAATAATACTGTTTTTTTTCACACTGCATTCAAGTATCTTCTCACAGGTGTTTTAAACCCTCTTGCACCTTCAGGCTTTATTTGAACTGTCTGTACCAGTCCTTCCTACTAGCTGGATCTCAGACACTGAACAAAGACAGATCTGGCAGCTGTCTTAGTGGAAACTGAAAAAAAAAAAAAAATACCAGATGTAAAATGAATCAGAAGAAAAAAAAGAAAAAAAACTGTGAAAAACAGACAAACAAACAAAAAATCCCAACAGATAAGCATGAGACTCAAATGAATTTGAGAGAGTAGTTTAAAAACTCAACAAATTCCAAATTTTTAGATAAATCAGGGATAATTCAAAATATATGAAAAAAGCATTTTACTAAGTAAAGAGTGGGTGTCATTAAGAAAGAAGACAGTTGGAAGGTAGCTTAATCTCTCACAAGCATCCTTTCACTGGAAATAATATTAATGTTTTTAATAATTCCAACTACTTTTGGCAGAAGAGTTTAACTATAAATCCGTAATACGTGAGAAATACAAGTGAGGATTTTAATCTGGAAAAAAGAATAAATGAAAAAGCGTTAAGGTTTAGGAAAAAACAGTCAAAATTGAAAGGACCTTAAATATATTTGATACTAATTAATAACCAGTTAGAAAACCAGTCCTTGAGAATATCTTTCTGGATGAGGTTTACTACCCTGAAAATTGTGCATTAGCTGCTATAGTGCTCTAAAGAATCTGAAGTATTAAGACAGTAACATAAAATGGGTTCACAAAACAACACATATAGTGGTACATTTCAGTTACATCTGCAAATTAAAAAGACCAGACCACAGTCTAAGCACTGGAACATGGTTGTTTATCCTGTCAAATTATTAGCATGGACATCAGTATCATTATGGCTCATGACAAACTAGCAGTCTCCCACAGGTGATTTCCTTTGTGGTAGACAGCTTGGATGCTGCCATACAATGTAGTTGTTCAGACATGAGTCACACCATTTCACTGACCTGGAGGGCTACCAAATAGTCCCTGGCCTGCTTTATGTGCTAGTATAGGTGTTGTATTTCTGATACATAACACAGCATAAGACAGTGACCCATTTCCAGTCTAGAAATAGGGCATGAACCATAAAAGAAAAACGTAAAAACCTTGTGTAGCAGTTTAGCCCCAGCCAGCAACTAAGCACCACGCAGCTGCTCGCTCACTCCCCCTCCCGCAGTGGGATGGGGGAGAGAATTGGGAAAAAACTCATGGGCTGAGATAATCACGGTTTAATAGGACAGAAAGAAAGAAGGAAACAACAATGATAATACCAACAAAGGAATGTACAAGAACAAGTGATGCCCAGTACAGCAATTGCTCACCACCCCGTGATCGACAGCCCGTCCCTGAGCAGCGATTTCCGCCCCCCGGCCAACTCCAGTTTATGTACTGGGCATGACGTCGTATGGTAGGGAATATCTCTTTGGCCAGTCTGGGTCAGCTGTCCCGGCTGTGGCCCCTCCCAGCTCCCCATGCACCCCCAGCCTGCTCGCTGGCAGGCCAGCACAAGAAGCTGGACTGTCCTTGACTGCTCAGCAACAACCCAAAACATCAGCACATTATCAACAGTTTCTCATCCCAAATCCAAAACACAGTCTCACACTAGCTTCTGTGAAGGAAACCAGCTCTATCCTGGCTGAAACGAGGACACTGTGGAAAAGGAGGAAGCTCCACAGAAATTCCCGTGGGAGTAGCGAACATTATTACTTCAGAAAATAAATGGTTTATTATTCTGAATAAAAGTAGGAATCTTATTTAATTAATTATTTTTACCCTTGTACGCAGGTGCACAAGTGGATTTTTTTGTAGTAGCACTGAAATAAAAGTAGTAAGCAAAGGAGAGTAAATGGTTAAAATACATTTTGTAGAATGAGTTTATACTCACTATAAGCATATATAAACTATATTTCGAATATATATCAAAATGCGTAATGAAACAATTTATAACAGCATCTTAATAAAAGGTTTTACACCTGTAAGTTCAGGGAACCAACACAAAGTAAGGAAAAGTTTGAAAATAATTTCTAGGGCCTCAGGAGTCTCTTGGAAGAGTGCAGAACAAAGCTGAGAGTTCATGACCAAGGAGACTCTTTTGCCTCTAATACATAGCCTAGAAAAGCAATGTGTCTCAGAATCTTAGATGTAAGGGGCTACGTAAGAAAGTGATCACTATTCTTAATCACTATAGGAAAAAAAGACAATAAAAAAAATACTAAATGAAGTGTTGACAGAAACATTTTCATAATAAATAACACAACTATGATTATGCAGTAGACCAGTAATCATGAGGAGAGTAGACCAGTAATCATGAGGAGCTCAGCTCTTCCATGCTCAGAAGGCAGAATAAGGGGGTTTTGCCCTGCGCCCAAGTAATCTAGCGTTTTGAACAGTATTTTGTTTTGATTTGAGAACAATGAGGTTCTCAGAGGTCATCTATGTTACTCGTTTCCTTTTTTTAGGCAAGTGTGTCCAATAATCCCCTTTGGTTATCTGAGCTCTGCTTTTTATGAAGTCATCTTCTGTCACAGAGAAATAAGTTATGGTTGATGCCTTAAGCTACAGAAGGCCAAAATACATTTTGTTCAGTCTATAGGGCACCAGCAGAGGAGCAGAGCCTGTAGCCATTACTCCCCTCCATCTGTCCTGTCTTCCTGATATGTTTGTGAGTAATGTTGAAATCTCAGAAGTGCTTGGTGACTTCAGCCAGCTGAAGAAAGTGCTGTTTGGTGTCCAGATGTTACATTTCTTTTTCAGTGGAGGAATCTCAGCTAGCTGATGTTGTTGGTATGATCGAGTGCTATATCTTCCTGTTGAAACAGAAGTTAAAGGGGCAATCAAGTGGAGCAAGAAAAAAGAAAACAAAAACCCCAATGAACTTTATATTATATGTTAAAACAAAGCTAATTTTCACAAGGACTGTTTATCTCATATATTGAGAAAAAAAAATTAAGATAAGTTTATCTCTAACTTTGGTGTTTTTTCTCTTTCTCATATGCCAGTATCTAAATCTACAAAGTCCATATTCTTAAGCAAACCTGTTTCTTCTCATTAAGCATCAGGTTCAAGCATCAGTTTGTTCTGTTTCGTTTAGAAACTATGTTATTGTTTTTACTATGCCATTGGCATGGAACACTATTTTCTTCAATTAAACATGAATTTTACAAATTGAAAAACAAATATTTCTCAATGTATTCCTTTACTTACAGGCAGGACATTAATTTATTTCTATAATTTAAATAGACATACATACACACACACATGCAGAGTTCCTTCACAGAGAATATTTTACGAATGTATTAATTGATAGGCATAGTTTTCAATGTTTCAGGGTTGTATATGGAGGGGTTAAAAGATGGAATTTTGGTCCGTAGTTGGACACTGGATAAGAAGTAGATAGCCGAGAAAACTGCAGTGGAGGGGTTAAAAGATGGACCTTAGGCCCGTGAGAGCACCACAGTTAGCACAGTGACAAAAACAGAGAGCTGGGTGAGAAGTAGATAACAGGCTGGGTGAGAGAAACCAGATGGTTTCCCACAGAGATAAGAAAATTTAACAATACTAGGGTAGGATGTGGAGGGAGGAATCCTTGCAACATCCTGTTATTGGCTTAAGCATGACTGATAATATGCCATGTGTACAAAGCCTACGAACCAATAGACGGGATGGCTGTGGTGTGTGCAGCATGCCTGACCAGCGGGCGCATATGCCATAGGCTCCCTATGCTGAGAGTCAGAAACAGAGGCGTGTTTCAGCACTTGCTGGTCACGTGTGTCGAAACTCGTTCCTCTGCAAATGTATAAATACTGGGATTTCCCAAAGAGCAGTGGGCAGGTGTACGGCGAGACCACCGTTGCCTCCGTGGGAACACCCACGTAAAGCTGGCACCTACTGACTGCTGGGCTGAGCGTGCAGTGCAAGACGATACAGGATTGTACGGATGCGTCCATCTTCCTCACAGTCCTCGGGCTGGTAAGACAATTGCTTTGCAAGATACCCTTAGTGTAATGCACGCTTGTAGTTAATAAAACTCTTACTGCTTTTTCCTTGTAGTCCGTGTATATGTGTCTACCCTTCTCAGGAATCCTCGAAACCACCCTAGAACAAGTGTTCAACAGAACATTCTTTTTCTGCCTTTCACTCAATTATTCAGACCTATTAAGAAGTTTATTAGAGAGATATAGTGCTGGTCTTCTCCAAAACCCTACTATAGTAGCCTAATTTAATGATACGTTATTATATTTTTTACAGAAGGACAGTATTCTTCAGTTTTCTTCACTGGCATGAGAGGGGACTTAAATGCTGCAAAATTCCTGGGCTTGATGGGATTAGGGGACGATGACTTTGTTTTATGAACATTTTTGCACACATCTATGTAAGATGTTTAAATTTTCAGTGGGACTCCAGTTTGTAATGGTAAGCACATTTGTAAAGATTTAGAGCGTTAGACGTAACTTCTATGGTTTTTGAGAATGGTTTCCCCACTGGTCATTTTGCAAAAAGTAAATACATGTAATAAGTTAATACTTAAATATTCTCTTCAGTAATGAAGACCAATTTAAAGAACACATTCATACTTCTCTTCAAGTGTTTTCTTTATTCATTCTCTGTATTAGCTGGGACTCTTCACTCTGCTTATAACCAAAAGAATTAACAGTCACTTCCAGAGTACAAGTGATTTCTAACTAACATTTAAAAGAGCTCAGATAAATCTCTTACTTTTCTCCTCTACTGAAAAGGCTAGATTTCAGTCTCAGACATAGACACATCTATGCTGTGGCTGTCTAAAACTATGTAAATTAATCCCACCTCAAATTTTTACAGAAGTCATGGGAAAATGTACAGCATCAAGCTTAGGATGTTCAGTTAATAGAATTGACAGCTGCAGTTTCTAATTTCTTTCTTTTGTTAAGACTAAAATGATGTGCAATCTTTGTCATATGTGTCATCCATAAATCAGCCAGAGATGAAAATGATTGATTACTATAATCTTTGTCTAATAAAAATCTGCAAATAATCAGCATCATGGGTCTGAGATTAATAAAGTTAATAAGAGGTCAATTAGTATTTTGATGAGTACTGTGTTTGCACAAATTTTGGAGTTTTTTCTACTTGCTATATAAAATATCAA
>NW_010544052.1:30828-32983 GCF_000687285.1 Phaethon lepturus | reverse complement strand
AGGCAAAGGCGGGCAGAGGGGACCCCGCAGTCCGCTTTGTCCTTGCCCTGCTTGCCACGTCTGGCAGCTCCCGTCGAGCCGGTCATCTAGGAAACGGCCCCCTTCCCCACCCTGCCGTGGGTAGATCTGGTGTTTCCAGTTCTTGCAGTTCTAAACTTCACCACCTGACGCAGCCTGCTCTGCGGGCGGCCTCTTGGCTGGCCGTTGCAGCTGGACTTTGCAGACCCTTTGCTGGTCTGCCGGTTGCCTTCAGGCGTTGGTAAGTTTTCCTTCTGATCACCGGTGAACTTGCTGAACAGCCGAGGAGCAATGTCAGCGAAGTTTCAACAGAGATAGCGCAACACAGCCCGGCTACCCCGCGACTGCCCTCGGAGATGGGTTCATGCCTGTATTGATTCACTTTGCCTGGGAATTACGGATATTGTAGAAGGCAGGCTTTGAAATCAGAATGTCATTGAAGTCCTACGTGAAGCTCCTCGGACTTTGATGGTATCTACAACGGTTGCTTTTATCAGTCTGATTTGTAAGCTCCTCAAACAATGAAGTCAGATTTTTTTTTTTTAAAGGAAGCTCTTTTCTATAAAACCATGTTGACTAGCACTAATGATACACATACAATGTGCTGCATTCAGCCTTTAAGGACTGACCTTGGTACCAGCTTCTCCATTAGTTTGCCTAGGACCATGGCTATCTTACCTGTTATCCGGCTGGCCCTTTTGAACACCAACGTGACATGAACATGTTTGAGACTTCTGGACTTTAAGTTCCCTAAGCTGTATTAAAAAATGAATAATCAAGGGAGATCTCCAGTCAGGTTGGGTTTTTTTAGGACTGCTGAGTGTAAATTACCTAAATCTACTGATCGGTAAATACTTAATCTGTAACGGAGGTGAACACCCCTCAGATGCATACGGGCTTGACAAAGACGCCGTCGTCTTCGTGCGATACACTCAAACATTTCTGTGTCTTATGTTGTAATATGAGATCAAGGTTTTAGATCACAATCAAGTGTTTACAACCTTGAAGCCAATCAAAAAAGAAAAATGTTCTAGCAGCCTCCTTCGAACTAAGTATTAGTGAGTGAAGTGGTTGCTGCGGAGGCTAGAGAGGATAAAAGTTGCAGTAATTGTGAGACAAGATGACTCGATAACAATATTAGACACTGTGGCAGAGAGGAAAGACTGGTTCTTTCAATCATGCTGGTGGAAAGAATAGCAAATAACACTGTAAACGTGGGTGTGGGAAGAAAACAGGAGAAGAATCGTAACGTTGCCCTCGTGCAGAAAAGGCGAGCTACCTAGAAAACAGCAGCGTCTTCCATCGCTGCAGAGAGATGGTGAAATAAACCGTGGCTGGCAGTTGCAGAGGAAATCTGAGGTTCCACCCCACCTGATCTGATCTGATCATCTGCCCGGAGGGTGATCAGGCTGGAGCACAGGACAGATCACTGCTGAGTAATGTATCCGTGAGTCATCAGCACGCAGCAGTAGCAGCCTCCAGATGACTAGAGGAAGTCGCAGTGAAATGGGCTGGAGAGAATGGTCACGAGAGCCCCGTGAGACTCAGAAGGAGAAATGCCAAAAAAAAAATGCTAATCCAGCAGCCTGCAAAACGGGAGCTGCATTACTTATGCTTCATTTTTGGTTATTCTCCCCATAATATTGCTTTCTTGGCTGTTGCCAGTCAGTGGAGGAAGCCCCTATGCCACCAAGTCCTAAATTGTGGAAGGCAATTCAACGGATATGGACGCTGGTGCCCTGTAAATATCTTCAAGAAACGTACTGGGTGGAAAAACACTGGAAGAATTGGATTGGGAGGTCCTCTCCTGTCTCGGGTTACTCAAAGTTTGCTTTGTAACTGGACAAAACGTAAGGATGAAAAAAAGAACGTGTTAACTTATAAACACTGATGCGCAATAAAGGAGCATAGTTACAAAAATGAAACCGTGAAAATGTGTCATTAAAATTACACTAAGCAATAAATGTTTTCCTGTTGCCACATTTCACCAGAGTTGATGGATGGCTAATTATCCTCATTTGACCCAAGATTTACTTGAAATGGAGTCCTCTTCAAACTCATTTTCCTGCTCCTATTGTTAAAGATGTCTATCAATCACAGCCTCTCAGGGTACTTGCTTTGGGTGACCCGTTCTTTC